>NW_026266180.1:0-50000 GCF_025860055.1 Xyrauchen texanus
GGAATAATTGCGGCAGGTGCACACTGTGCGATTTATTATCTGTTTCTGTCCTTCACTATTGATGCTTTTCAGATTGTATTACGTAAACCCAGTGAGATCTTGAGTAAAAGTCACGGCAGACTGAGCTACTGGGCAAACGATGTCATGGATTATTCATTCTTCAGACGGTAATTTTGCCCGTCAGAGGCTAAGATTCATTGCAAAGGTAAAACATTGCAAAAGATTCATCATCAGCTGTCTTTGAGCATGTTACACTATGAAATTCCAAGACTGCTGATTTTACCTAACAACAAAAATCTTTTACTATCCCTGAAATTTGTTTCAGATGGTAAAATCCCAGCAAAATTGCACAGTGCACACCTAGCTCTATATGATGCTGCTAAATACCCAGCACTGTCAGTTTGGCACTGGAAATATGCGGGCCGCACACAATACGGTAATTGCCCTGATCTCTGGTCTGGCAATCCTTGATCTTCAAAATGTGACGATCACCAACAACTTTGATTTCATGCTTGTCACCACTGTCAAGTTTTTGGGTTCCCTTGTACCAGGTCAGTGAGATTTCAGGGTAGTTAATCTTGATCTCACATTCAAACACAGCATCCTTCAGAACAGTAGTTGTCTGGTCTTTGATGTCTCGCACCAGAGTGACAGGCTGCATAGAAAACAAGCAAACAAAAAAAGAACACATTAACAATCTGTCTTTAAATTATATACATTACATACGTTTATCAAACTTCTTTATTTTTTTGAAGGATATGGTCTTCCAGATCTATGGTATAAACTTTTATTTCACACCTCGGTTTGTTCCATTCTCTTTTGCAAATCAGCCACAAGTTTAGCCAAATCCTCCTCAGATTCTCTTCCACCATGTTCCACTTCCTGAAATGGAATTAAATCAAGCGTGTTAATAATAAATATAATTCATTGTCATTCCTGGCCTTCTCTGCAATGTAAATATATTTAGTGAATGTGGGAAATTTAATTAAGACTATTTCTGTTTATCAATCCAGAGGAATATTCCCATGAGTCTCAATTAAACATTTCTTTACAAATGCTCAAGATTAAAGTGCACTTCGTGTGGTAAAAGACCCGATTACATCAGGGATACAAAGGGGCCAATATTTTTCTTTTTTTTATGAAATAGGGCTGTCAATCGATTACTATTTTTTTTACTGAAATAGTGTAAAGTCCAGCCCACTCTCTTTTATTTCTTAGGTAAAACCCAAGCTGAGGCTGTGCTGACTGCCCCCGATGACTGCGGAAAGAAAACAACTGTTAAATTCTGTAACAGGCCTGTTACAGAATTTAAATACTCGTCAGGGGTCATGATTATAATTTTTTAAATGTTTATTTTTTTATATAATTAATTGCACTACATTAAAACATTAAACGGACAGCCCTATAATAAACACAAGGCTTCTTAAAAAAAATCCTTCACCATGTAAATGGAACTATTTGACAATGTTTTGTTGTTATCTGAATCAATCTTACCGGTCTTCCACTTTCTTGCTCTTTTTCTCTCTTTAGAAACTCAATGGCCTGAAGAAGACCCCGGTAATCTGTGATTCCATACATGCGAGCGTATTTCTCATACTCTTTAGGATCAACATTTCTAAGCAACTCAACAATATCAATATCCTTGTCCTCTTTAGGGCTTTTCTGCTTTGATGGTGTCCTATTGAAACAAAACAACATGATTTAGATTCTTGTTAAGTTTAAGTAGTAACCAGAATCAGTGTTTCTCAGCCAGGGAAATAATGGCCCCTGGGTCTGTGAAATCATTTTAAATGTGTAAAATAATGATTAGCAGTAATGAGTATATTATGACATCACTAAGCTAGTGGTGGGACAGTTAACACAGTTCTGGACCTCATTGTCAAACCAACCCCAAGTACCCCAACCCTCCTCCAACATTTTTAGACATTTTATAAGAATAAATAAATAAAAAGGATACATACAGGTGATTAATGATAGACTGTAATTAGATTGATTAATATAATTTATTGATATTAACAGTCTGGCTTTAATTATATTTAGAATTATAATCATAAATAGCTTTTACTTCACATCAATAGTAGGCATTTTAATATTTTCATTTACAATAACAGAACACTATGTCTACAGTGTGAAATAACAAAACTAGATCACCACCATTGAGAAT
This sequence comes from Xyrauchen texanus, assembly GCF_025860055.1. Taxonomy (NCBI): domain Eukaryota; kingdom Metazoa; phylum Chordata; class Actinopteri; order Cypriniformes; family Catostomidae; genus Xyrauchen; species Xyrauchen texanus. Next base: position 2,165 of record NW_026266180.1, read on the forward strand.
CTTCACATGCATCATGTAGGATCTAAAAATAAAAAAGTAAAACTTACTTTTTCAGTTTGACTACTTCCAAAGAAGTCTCTTTCTTCTCCTCAACATTTAAGTCTGTACTGCACTCAATTTCTCCATGTTTGTTGGAAGCAACACATCTGTACTGACCAGAGTCAGATTTGGTCACCTCTTTGATTTCTAGTTTTGCCTCTTGGCCCTTTTGTTCAATGCTGATGCGACCACCATGAGTCATCTGCCTCCATTTGCCCTTCATCCATTTTACATTGGGAATGGGATCGCCACCGACTTTTGCAATAAAGGTAGCTGTGCCCTCTGTAAGTACAAAGACCACACATTGATTTATAAAATTTTCTTCTGCATTTAAATGAATTCACTCATCAAACTTCTTAATCTATTAAAGCTTGTAAAGGAGAGCCACTTACTCGCAATGATATGAACGCTCTTGGGCTCTTCAATGAAGAACAAGTTGTCCAGTTTTTTAGTTGGCTGTGGTGGTGATGGTACTGGCTGTGCTGGTGCAGGAGCTCCTATTTTCTCTGAAAGTTTTGATGTTTTTTTCAGTGTGTTTCAGACAGTAAGTTTTAGCTTAAAAGACTCTAAAGCATGTTCTTAATATACTAACTAAAATCAAGACCTGTGTCTATTTTTCAAGAAGCACAGTTGCATGATGAGAAAGAATTCCAAGACAATGTTTGCAAATAAGCAGGATTTGATGTAACAAAACATTTGCTGAGATGTATTGTAGACATTCGAGAAAACAAGCATCTACCGTACTTGGACAAACATTAGTAATCAGATATAAGATATAAGATACAGTATATAGAGAGAAAGTAAAATTAAATTAGAAAGAAAAACTAGAAGAAGAAGAAGTATAGAAGTAGAAGAAGAGTCTATTATTCACAAACGAAAGAAAATTAATTCTATGCACATTGTCTGGCAAAAGAAAAACAGAAATAAAAATGATCCTCACAGAGAGATAATTACCTTTGATAGTGACTTTAGACTTGCAAAACTCACTACCAGTTTCATTGGTTGCCTTGCAGAGATAATCCCCTGCATCTGTCTTAGATACATGGACCATCTCCAATGTGGCAGTGCCATCAACAAATGTGATCTTAGTGCTTCCAGATGAAGAAAGCTCTCGCCTGTCCTTCATCCACTGAATCTTAAATGGAGGAGATCCACGTACATGGCAGCTGAGGGTGAGTGTCTCACCCTCAGCCACAGTCACTGGTTTAAGAGGCAAGTCAAAACTTGGTGGTACTTGTTGCTCTGCATTCAGAAAATAAATAATTATGACCATTTTATGAACAAATGCCACTTCAATCTCTATTGACACATACAAAGACATTAGCATAACTGAGAACATACAAACAAGATGGAAAGATAAAAGGGACATTATACAAATACTGGCAGTATACCTGTGATGTGAACTGACACTTCACAAGAGGTGGTTCCAACCTCATTTGAGACTTTGCATGAATATGCACCACTATCTGACAGTTGAGATTTTTTGATGCACAGCACAGCCACACCGCTCTTGAAGGTTAAATCATAACTGTCAGAGGTGAAGATTTCTCTGCCATCTTTATACCAGTTGACAGTCAGCGGCTGTGATCCAGACACACGACACTCAATCTTCACAATTTTTCCCTCAGTGTCTTCAATAGTTGCTGGAGGCTTCTTGGTGAAAGTGGGCTGAATTTTGCGTTCTATAGAAACATTAAATAGAGATGTTGTTAGAAAGGAGGTACGAGGTAGACAAAACATGTCACTGTTATCCCAAAAACTTGTGAAAGATGATGCTCAACAGTGCCATCTGTTGATGTACTGCAAGCACAGAGCCCAAAGAATGCATAAGCATGAAGAATGGAAGACATACAAAAGCTTTAAGAAATAAAGAAGCTCCAAAGCAAGACAATGTAGACACACTGACAAGCAGTGACAAAATACCTTTCACCGAAACTTCTGTGGAACAAGAGTCCTTCCCAATATCATTACTAGCATGGCAAGAGTAACGACCAGAGTCTGCCTTATCAGCCTTCAAAATTGTCAAATGTGGGGTGTTTTCAACACATGATATCTTATAATTTCCCCCTGTGCGGATGTCTTTGTGATCCTTGGACCAAGTGACTTTTATTGGCAATGATCCTGTCATGTAGCATTCCAGTTCCACAGCATCATCCGCAGTTACTTCCACAGGCATAAGTTTTCTTTCAAACACAGGTGGATATCTTGGCTCTGGAAATGTAAGTAGAGATAAAAGTACAATTGCATTGTCATTTTGACACATTATTTCATCAGAGTTCACCACTCCAAACAAAACAACACAACACAAAATAATATACCTTGAAGTGTGAGCTTGGCTCTACAAGAAGCCGTTCCAACACTATTAGTTGCAACACAATTGTATTCTCCAGAATGTCTCATTTCACTTTTGGCTATCTTAAGGACAGCAGAGTTATCATCGTAAGACATTGTGTATTCTGAATCACTCTTTAGAGTTTCACCATCTTTGAGCCAAGACACCTCCATAGGAGAGGATCCTGCCACACGACACTCAAACTGGACAGGCTGTCCTTCAATTTGAGTAATGCTAGTAATCTTTTTAGGGAAAGATGGTGGCGTTTTTACATCTGAAAAGCAAAACAATGAACATAATACATGCATAATGGTTACACAGTTCAAAAGAAAAAATAGTAGTAATATTTAACAGCTACAAAGAGAATTTTGTATCACCTTGTACAGTTAAGAGGCAGCTAGAAGAGGCAGATCCTATACTGTTTTCTGCCTTACATGTGTATTGACCAATATCTGCTTTTGTAACTTTGGCTAATTTCAGGCAGGCAGTGCCTTTGACAAACTCCATCTTGCAGGTCGGAGAAGATCGCACTTTGCCGTCCGCCTTAAACCATGAAACTTTAATTTCAGGAGTGCCACCAATCTGGCATTTGAGACAGACTGCATCGCCTGATGTTACCTCCATTGGCTCCAAACTCTCAATAAAGAAAGGCGGTTCTAAAAGTGACACATACGTATATGCTTGAGACATTAAGACAAGCATGCTCATTGACAATTTATCTCACAGTGATTTACATTGTGTGTTTTTCTCAATAACAAACCTAAAATGGACACTGCTGCATCACAAATGTCATGTCCAGCATCATTTGAAACCTCACAAGTGTATTTTCCAGCAGCTTCTTTATCACTGTTTAGACACTCTATAATGCAGGAGTTCTCAGTGGTAGTAATGTTGTACTTATAAGAGGAGTAAATCTCCTGGCCATCTTTATGCCATTTCACAAGAATCTTTGGGCTTCCTGCGTATGTGCATTCAAGTATCAGTGATTTTCCCATTTCAACAGAGAGGTTCTTTAGTTTCTTGACAAAGTGTGCAGCCTCTGAATAAAAGAAGTCATGTAAGACATGTGAGACAAAAAGCTGTGTCAAGGGTATGCAAGAATACATTTGTCATAAATGTAATTTAAAGCTGACCTTTCACAAACAAGTTCACATGGCAATTTTCCTTTCCTGCATCATTAATGATCTGACATGTGTACTCGCCAGCATGAGATTTGTCAATGTTGTAGAGTTCCAGAATTGCAGTATCTCCTTTTAAAGCAATCTCGCAGCTTCTGCCAGACACTATTTCCTTACTGCCCCTGAACCATTTCAGTTTCATTGGGGTGCTTCCTTTAACAGTTGCCGTAAAGGTAACATTTGTGCCTGGTAGTGCTTCCACTGGCTGAGGTGTGGTCACAAAAGACGGAGGTTCTGCAGTAAATATGACAAGGAAAAGCATGTGAAATGTGCCTCAGGACTTGTCAACTTTATATCAAATAATTTAAGTGCTGGTTTCATTAACTCACCCTCATACCTTTCAAACCCATTTCACTTTCTTGCTTCTGTGGAAAACAAAAGGAGACTTTGGGAAAAACGTTGGACTCAAGTCAATATTCTCTTTCATTGCATGACAGAGAGTGTCAGCCCCAAACATTCGCATCTCCTTTTGTCTTCCACAGAAGACAGAGAGTCATACAGGTTTGGAATAAGTTATAGGTGAGTAAATGATGAAAGCCTTTTCATTTTAGGAACAAATCCAATGAAAAAGATAAATTTTACGCCCAAACACAAACCTTTAACAACTAGGGAAGCAGATGTCTCGGCAGCCCCTGCATTGTTTACTGCTTTACATTTGTATGTGCCTGAGTCAAAAAGTTTCAAAGTTGGTACTTTTAGCATGCAGGTATTCTCAGCAAATGTAATCTCATAGTTTGGCCCACTTTTAATCTCCTCATCATTGTGGTACCAAGAGATATTGAGAGGTGCAGACCCTGAGGCTTTACATTCCATTTCAATTGCTTTTCCAACAATACTCTGCAAGTCCTTCAGTTTTCGTGAAAACGAAGGAGGGACGATTTTGTCTGTTTGACAAAAAACATTAAACCTTTAACTTCAAGAGGAAATGCAAGCAATTTTAGAAACAAATCATATATATATGAATATTTATCCTAACTGACCCATAACAGTGAGGTGCATTTTGCAGCTATCGCTGCCAACTTCATTTTTTATCTCAAATGTGTATTCTCCAGTATCGCTTCTTTCTGTTGACAAGATCTTAAGACTGGAGAGCATTTTTGAGAGACTGATTTTGTATTTTCTGCCGGAAGACAGCTCCACACCATCCTTGTACCATTTTGGTTTAAGTTCTGGAGTTCCAGATACAGTGCACTCTAAGGCAGCGGTTTCACCAGCTGTGATGCTGATTGACTCCGTCTTATCCACAATTTCTGCAGGTTCTAAAAATGTTGAAGCATTACATGTAGGTTAAAGTTAACTGTAAAACTTAACTCTAAGTTAAATAAAAGTTTCTGGCCTTTAACAGATTCTTACAAACCTAGGACAGTTAAGTTAGCTGTGCATTCTGCAACACCAGCATCATTTTTGATCTGACAGGTATATTTTCCAGCAGTGGTAGAGTCGGCTTTAAAGATCTTCAGGGTTACTTGATTATTCTCAAATGTGATTTTCCTGTTGTCACCATCTCTGAGAATGTGGTCTTTATCCTGAACCCAAGACACTGTCATAGGCTGAGAGCCTTTGACTGTAGCCATCACAATAACTTCCTCACCAGAGATGGCTGTTGTATTGGACAATTTCTTCACAAAGGCTGGTGGTTCTGAATGGCAGGAAGACATAATATAAAGTTGAAGCATAAGACAAAGGAAATCTAATACATTCACCTGCTATCTTACTCACCTCTGAGCTTTACTGTGCCCTGGCAGGAATCACTTCCTACATTACTGGATGCTTTGCACTCATATTCCCCTGCATCTGATGCCTCCAGTCCAAGGATGTGGATGGTTGCAGAGCATCCCTCAGACACAAATTTATACTTCCTACTTTCCTTCAACTGTTTTTTATCTTTAAACCAAGTTATCTCAAAAGGTGCCGAGCCTTTCAGCTCACAGTTAAGACTGACATCTTTGCCCTTCAGTCCCTCAACTGGTGTTGGTATTTTGTGGAAATTCGGTGGCTCTACAAAAACGGATTTCAAATCAAATATAGTACTTATGCATATTGAATTTGACATGAAAATCAATCAGCAGGTCCTAACTAACAAATACATCTTCTGAACATATTGTTTATGTCAGTTAATGTTCAAGTTGATAAATGTTATACAGTATGTATACATTTGGCAAATGGAAGATCCTTTCACTGTCTAACCTTTGACTGCGAGTGTTGTGCTGCAATTCTTAGTTCCTGCGTCATTCTGGGCTTCACAGGTATAGACACCATTATCCTCAAAGCTTGAATTGAAAATTTCAAGGACTGCCAGTGAGTTATCAAAAGTCATTCTCAAGTTGTCACCATCACTGAGTATGGCATCATTTTTGTACCAGCTAATTTTCAGATGAGCTGTGCCAGTAACTTTGCATTCAAGCTGAAGTGGCTCTCCCAACTTTATGACTTTTGTAGCTGGCAGCTTCTGTACAAACTCTGGGGGTTCTGTAAAATCAAAATGATGACATGTTATCCTAATGATGTACATTCAACATAAAAAGGATGATTGAGGACGGCTTCATGAAAATGCAGGATGAAATGATGGCTGAAAATAAAAATGAAGAACACTAATGGTGTAAGATGGTGGTGAAAAGCAGACAGATAACTCACATGAGCAAGACAAGAGCATGCAAATAAAGATTAAAGCATGATAAAAGAATAACAAGGAAGAGCGTTGATAAGAGTACTTAAAAAGAGGTCCAACCTTTCACCAATAAGGTTGTGGTGCATTTAGCTGTACCAGCATCATTGACGATTTGACAAGAGTAAGTTCCACTGTGCGCAATTCCGACAGCAAAAAGATCTAGAAAGCACGAAAGACCTTCCAGGCCAGTAAAACAGGAAGGTCCACAGATCAGCTCAGTGTCATCTTTGAACCATTTCACATTGAAGGGAGGTGTTCCCTTAAAGGTACTCTTAAAGCGAACAGTGGTATTTGGTATGACCGCCTGCGATTCTGGAACCAGCACAAAGTTTGGTGGCTCTAAATAATGAATGGGAAAGAAACATAAATACATCTGTTAAGAAACTGGCACCCACCATAGATCTTAGTGTATATGTGAGAATGAAATCTATTAGTACAATTTTAGCCATCTGACCTTTCACCCTCAGTGTAGCACTACATTCACAACTGCCTGCTTTGTTTGTAAGGTTACAAGTGTAAGTTCCAGTGTCAGCTTTCTCTAAAGACTTGATTTCCATAGACACACTATTGTCATCCTGAAGCAGTTTATGCTTGGTTCTTCCTGACAGTTTTGTTCCATCTTTCATCCATTCCACAGTTATAGGGTGTGACCCTGATATTTTGCATCCAATTTGAACATTTGTGCCCAAAATTTCCTCCATCTCCACCAGAGGTTTGATAAAGGATGGGGGAATTATTTGCTCTGTTAGCAAGACAGAGAAAAGTGAAAATCATAAATACCCCTATAATTAATGTAATCATGTCTACTTATTTTATTTGTTATACTTGAGCACTAACCTAGGACATTCAAAGTCACTTTGCACTTGCAGGCACTGATGTGGTTGGAAACCTCAAACTCATAAGTTCCTTTGTCCTCCAATTGGACAGACTGAATCTTAAGTTGGCTAACATTATTGACAAAGCTTAGGCTATGCTGTCTTGATGGCATCACTTCCTTGTCATGTTTACTCCATTTCACTTTAAGCTCAGGAGAGCCAGTCACTTTGCACTCAAAACTGACTGGATCTCCAACAGTGACATTAATCAACTCTGGCTTCTCAATTATCTGGGGTGGCTCTGGAATTAAAATTACATAAATATATTTATAATAGCAAGTCTTTTTCATGGGCAGTTACAAAAAGCACTTGCAAAAATAACCAACCTTGCACGAGAAGGGTAGCAAAACACTTCTCTTGCCCTGCCTCATTCAAAGCCTGACAGGTGTATTTTCCACTGTGGGTGGACTTGGACTCTGGGATTCTCAAAGTGGCAATATTGTTCTCAAAGGTCCTCTCAATTTTAGGATCCTCCAAGATCCAGTTTTCATTCTTTTGCCATTGTATAGACAGAGGTGGTGAACCTCTTACAATGCACTTAAACTCAGCCACTTTTCCAAGAACCGTGACAACATTCTCAATCCTCTCCACAAAAGATGGGGGCTCTGATATGAAGTGCAAAAATGTTTAAGAATGTGAAGTGACATCAAATCATGCACATGTACAACGGACACTAAACAAATGTCAAAGCTAACCTTTGATGCAGAGTGTAGTCTGACTTGAACAACTCCCGACTTCATTTGCAACAATGCATTGATACTCTCCAACATCTAAAGCATCACATTTCTGTACATCGAGAGTCATTACAGAGCCATTCTTTTGCAAAACTACATGCTTAAGGCTTGATTTAATGTCATTTGAATCTTTTTGCCAGGTGACCTCAAAAGGTGCTGTGCCTTTTACCTGACATTCAAAATATGCATTTGAGCCATTCACAACCTCAAGAGGACTCAGTGGCTTGACAAGGACTGGTGGCTCTGAAAGAAGGAAAATGCTTGTAATAAAAACGGAATAAAAAAAATCCACTTGCTGTCCAAGAATCATGCTAATCACTAAAACATCTATAAAATGCACAAAAAAAACTAACCTTTGACTCGTAGCTCCATACTACAGCTTTCACTTCCAGCCTCATTGCGGGCTTCGCAGTAATAGATTCCACTGTCTTTGATATCACTACTGCTTATCTCAAGTCGAGACAGAGAATCCACAAAAGTAATTTTATGCTTGTCACTTGGACTTATTTCATTCCCATCTCTGAACCAGTACGTGTCTATCTCTGGAGTGCCCGTAATCTGGCATTCGAAAACTACCAATTGGCCTGGTTTTACAACTGACATTTTGTCAGGTTTGCGGGTGAATTTGGGTGGTTCTGTAAAAATTTACAAGAAAACAAAATAATTTTTAAAGCATTTAACAAAGGTTTGTGGAAAGACTAAATTTTATTGAAAATTATTTTGTTGAAAACCTTTGACGAAGAGTGTCGCTTGGCAAACATCTGATCCAACATCATTACTTATTTCACATACATAGTCTCCAGAGTCTGATGGCTTAGCAAAAAAGAGCTCAAGTGAGCTGGAAGAATCACTTGTCTGTACTGAACAGTCAATCCCTGATGAAACTTCTTTCTTATCTTTGAACCACTTAATGATCAGTGGTGGCGTTCCAGACACAAGCAAATTAAACTGCACTCTGGACCCAGGTATAACATCTTGTGACTCAGGCCTCTCAATGATTGAAGGAGGTTCTGTATATAAGAACAAATGCAAATTTGGGTACTCTTATTTATTCTACACTGTAAAAATGCACATTATACTTAAATGTACTGCATCTAGGCAAAGCTGCAAAACATATTTACACTACAGCTGAAATAAGTCCAAAAGAATGAAAGTAAATGCTAAAAACTAAGTAATTGCACAACTCATAACTTTACAAACTAACAACTTAAATCATCACTCACAAAACAGTCCAGAACTAACCTTTAACTTTCAGTGTGCCTGAACACTGGACAGTTCCTGCTTGGTTTTTTGCAATGCAAGTATAATTGCCACTGTCTGAGCTATCAAGATGACTGATTTCCAAAGATGCTGCATTCTCAAAGAACATGCATTTGTATTTATCATCTGTCTGCATCTCCTTATTTTCCTTGAACCAAGTGACCGTTATAGGAAGAGATCCAGAGACAAGACACTCCAGTTGCGCAAATGATCCTTTTATACTCTCCATTGCTTTCAATTTTCTTGTGAAAGAAGGCTTGATTATTTGATCTGTTACAGTAAGAGGGAAATTAGAGTTTTAAGGTTGATCAAAAAATGTCCAGTTCCAATCAATAAATGGAGGTTTAGCATGTTTTTTGTCTAAGATACTAACCTAAAACAGTCACGACTGCCTCACATATGCTGCTTCCAGCATCATTTGAAACCTCAAAGATATATTCTCCAGCATCATTCTTCTCCGTAAAGAGGATTTTTAATATAGAGCTTGTATCAGTGCTCTGAACTTTGTATTTTTTGCCAGATGCCAGCTCCTTGCCATCCTTTAGCCATTTTGCTTTAAGAACTTTAGAACCAGAGAACCTGCACTCTAGAGTGACAGGATCACCTGCTGTGACACTGATAGACTTCGCTTTCTCTGTAATATTTGCAGGCTCTGTAATTACAATAAAACATGTAGGATAAATATCTATGATTCAGACACAACTAAATATATAGTTGAAGTCAGAAGTTTACATACACCTTAGTCAAATACATTTAAACTCAGTCAATTTCACAATTCCTTACATTTAATCATAGAAAACATGCTTTAGGTCTGCTTTAGGTCAGTTAGGATAACTATTTTAAGAATGTGAAATGTCAGAAAAATGGTAGAGAGAATGATTTATTTAATCTTTTAATTATTTTATCACATTTCCGGTGGGTCAGAAGTTTATATACACTTTGTTCGTATTTGGTAGCATTGCCTTTAAATTGTTTAAATTGGGTTAAATTGTGTAGCCTTCCAAAAGCTTCTCACAATAAGTTGCTGGAATTTTGGCTCAATCCTCCAGACAGAACTGGTGTAACAGAGTCAGGTTTGTAGGCCTCTTTGCTCGCACATGCTTTTTTAGTTATGCCCACAGATCAGATTGAGGTCAGGGCTTTGTGATGGCCACTCCAATACCTTGACTTTGTTGTCTTTAAGCCATTTTGCCAAACTTTGGAGGTATGCTTGGGGTCATTGTCCATTTGGAAGACCCATTTTCGACCGAGGTTTAACTTCCTGGCGGATGTCTTGAGATGTTGCTTCAATTTATCCACATAATTTTCCTTCCTCATGATGCTACCTATTTTGTGAAGTGCTAAGTGTACCTCCACAACATGATGGTGCCACCCCATGCATCACGGTTGGAATGGTTTTCTTCAGCTTGCAAGCCTCACCCTTTTTCCTCCAAACATAACGATGGTCATTATGGCCAAACCATTATGGTTTCAACAGACGAGAGGACATTTCACCAAAAAGTAAGATCGTTGTCACCATGTTAACTTGCAAACTGTAGTCTGGTTTCTTTATGGTGGTTTTGGCGGTTTTACTGTGGTTATAGATACTTGTGTACCTGCTTCCTCCAGTATCTTCACAAGGTCCTTTGATGTTGTTCTGGGATTGATTTGCACTTTTTGCACCAAATTACGTTCATCTCTAGGAGACAGAATGCGTCTCCTTCCTGAGCGGTATGATGGCTGTGTGATCCCATGGTGTTTATACTTGCGTACTATTGTTTATACAGATGAACGTGGTACCTTTAGACATTTGGAAATTGCTCTCAATTTTTATCTGAGGTCTTGGCTGATTTCTCTTGAATTCCCAAAGTCAAGCAGAGGCACTCAGTTTGAAGGTAGGCCTTCTAATTCTTGACATAATTTTCTTGAACTTTCCCAGCAGCTTATAGGCACAGTTAACTTAGTGTATATAAACTTCTGACCCACTGGAATTGTGATATAGTCAATTAAATTGAAACAATCTGTTTGTAAACAAGTGTTGGAAAAATTAGTAGATGTCCTAAACGACTTTCCAAAACTATAGTTTGCTAATATTAAATATGTGGAGTGGTTCAATAATTAGGTTTAATGACTTCAACCTAAGTGTATGTAAACGTCTGTCTTCAACTGTACGTAAAAACAGTGGATCAAAGAAGATTTGAAAATAAGGCATATTATAGATGTGTAAATTAGGAATAAACAATAATGACACACCTTTAACCACCAATTCTGTGGTGCATTTCTGACTACCAGCTTCATTCTGAGCTTGGCAAGTATACTTTCCACAATGTATTAACTGTACACTTGAAATGTGTACCACTGCAGCCCAATTCTCAAAAGTCATCTGAATGTGTTCTGATTCTTTGATCTCATGGTTATCTTTCATCCAAGAAACTGTCATAGGCAATGACCCTTTCAGAACACACTGTAAGGAAACCTCACCACCAACAAGGACATTTGCATTGTCCATCTTCTGCACAAATGATGGTGGCTCTAATTGAAGAATATAAATAAAAGATGTTATTGGCATAATGATCACATGCAGCACTGTACCTCTACTTGACAAATTAAATTCAAGAATTCCCTGTTCCTACCAACCTTTCATTGTAACTTGAAAATCACACGAGGTCTGTCCTACTTCATTTCCTACAATGCACTGATATGCGCCTGCATCTCCAGGGTCAAATTTCAGAATCTGAAGAGTCACTAAATTATTTGTCAGGCTTATGATGTGCCTCTTATCATTTCGGATCTGCTTCGAATGTTTAAAACAAGATATCTCAAAGGGAGCAGAGCCTGACAAAGTTCCCTCCAGCACAACATCTGTGCCTTTAACAATTTCTTTGGATTCAAAGGGTTTCACGAATGCAGGAGGTTCTAAGATAAGAAAACACAAATTAGGTAATGAAGAACTGATTTGATCAAAAGGAAATGCCTTTAACATCCATGGATAGTGGAATGGTTAACTTTGAACAAACCTCTGACTGTAACCAAGCAGTTGCATCTATCGCTGCCAGCATCGCTTGATGCCTGGCAAATATAATCTCCACTGTCTTCAACACAACAATTGGAAATTTTTAGTGTAGCAACTAAGTCGGTGAAAGTCATTTGGTATTTATCATTTGAGCTGATTTCAGTTTCATTCTTAAACCATCTAATACTGATCTCTGGGCTGCCAGTCACTTTACATTCCAAAGTCGCAAGACTCCCATTCATTACTAGTTTAGTCAAATCAAGCTTCATCACAAATTTTGGAGGTTCTAAAAAGAGAATAAAAAATTATATAAACAACTGAAGAATCATGCTGCAATACAACAGTTAATTGAAACACCAACAAGAGTAAGAAAAGCACCTTTTACAAATAAGGTAGCTGTGCATGAAACCTTTCCAGCATCATTAACCACTTGGCATGTGTATTTGGAAGACTGAGATGGCTTCACAGAGTGCAGCTCCAGTGAACTTGAGTTGGCTTCTTTCTTGATGAAACAAGTTCCTCCAGTTAACATTTCTTTGTCATCTCTGAACCATTTTATAACAAAAGGTGTTGTACCAGTGAATGCAGCTTTTAGGACAACTGTAGATCCTGGTATAACCTCTTGGCTTTGAGGTGTCAAGGTGAAGACTGGAGGTTCTACATTTAGTTTGAGGGGGAGGGGGAAGAGCTCAGTTTAATAACCAAATGTATGTTCAAGTCAACTGCAAAGAAAAATATATATACAAAATATATACATTTTTCAAACCACAAAATATGACCTTTCTCTGACCTTTAACAGAAACAGTTCCACTTGTTTCACTGTGTCCTGCAGAATTAGTTGCATTGCATGTGAAAACCCCAGCATCTGATGCCTCTAAATCAGTTATTTTCAGTAAGGCAGTGCCTTCATTCAGTATTGTTTGATATTTTGTTCCAGTTGTAATGTCTTTGCCCTCCTTGAACCAAGATATTGTTATGGGTTGGGATCCTGACACCTTGCATTCCATTTGAATACTGCCCCCAACATGACCATCTGCCTTTTTAAGTGTTTTTGTGAATGTTGGGGGTACGATTTTATCTGCTCAAAGGAAGTAAACAGTTTTTGTTTAAAAAGAAACATTCAAATTTGAAATATAATAAAAAGCAAGACAAATAAGGAAAAGACTAACCAAGAACGACAATTGAGCAAGAGGACTGCTCTTTTCCAACCCGATTAGAAACTTCAACTGCATATTCACAGCTATCTGCTCTCTCTGTCGAGAGGATTTTCAAGACTGCTACATTGTCTTTGAAGGAGATTTTGTATTTTCGACTCCCTATCATCTCTTTGCCATCTCTGAACCATTTTACTTTGAGATCTGGACTTCCCGAAACAGTGCACTCAATAGTTGCAGAATCTCCTGCTGTCACACTGATGGATGGTGGTTTCTCAACAAACCTAGCTGGTTCTTTAACAAATAAAAAAAATATTATAATGTGCTACAAAATAACTATAATATATTAAACTATTGTCATATTCCTTTAGTTTTATTCTAACCTTGAACTGATATAGTGGCCTCGCATTTTTGTTTTCCAGCCTCGTTCTCAGCTTGACAAGTATATATTCCTCCATGGTTTATGCTGACATTTGCTATTGCCAGAATAGCGATATTGTTTTCAAAAGATGAAGTTATGTTAGGATCATCATCTCTGAGTATCTCAGAAGCCTTGAACCATTTAACTGTCATAGGTGCAGAACCCTTAAGAGTTCCCTGAAGTTTCACAGTGCTGCCTAAAACTGCAGTTATGTTCTCAACTTTCTTTGCGAAGGATGGTGGTTCTGAAGGAAAGAAGTCATATTAAACCTATATATGTTCATATTAAACAAAACATTAAGCTTTACGATATTATTTATTTCGATTCTTATTGGTCGTACCAACCTTTCAATTTGGCCACTGCTTTGGTAATTACTTTACCAACATCATTTGAAATGCAGCATTGGTAATCTGCAACATCTGCACTTTCAAATGATTTAATTTCCAAATATGCAACTGTATCCTTTGAGACAATACTGTACTTATTATTAGTGGATACTGGGGTTTTATTCTTAAACCAGGTCACATCAAAAGGAGCTGTGCCTGTAACTTCACATTCAAGCTGGGCTGTGCATCCCTTGACTACCTCCACCATTTGCAACTCCTTTTTGAAGGCAGGAGGTTCTAAGAAAGGAGCAATAAGATTCAAGATCACTGCCATCTCAAACAATAAAAGAACAATACACGAAGAAGAATCTTGAGTATTACCTTTTACAGTTACTTGAGTGCTGCAGCTTTCGTAACCAGCCTCATTCATCACTTCACAAGTGTAATGTCCACTGTCAGACTCAAATAAGTTGAAAATCTCAAGAGTGGCTTGACCGCCTTTGAAAGTGATTTTGTGTTTTTCAGAGGAACTAAGAGGTTTGTCTGTCAAAAACCAAGTCACGTGGAGTTCAGGTGATCCTTTTACTGTGCATGTCAAACGTGCTGACATTCCTTGTTTCCATAAGATCTTAGGCTCCAGCCTTTTGACAAAGACTGGAGGTTCTACGAGTTAAATGTGAATAATAAATAATTTAATTTGTTTGACAGAAAAGACGATTGAAACAAGTGACAAGGACAAATAAAAGCAGAATGAAAAGAGAATAATTAACTTGCAATTCATTACTTCATTGCAAATAAGAGAGGCATCATCTGATGCTTTAGCTTTGTTACCCAACAAAGTAATGCAAATACAGTTATCAGTTCACACTGAAAAAAAATTAACACCCTGTAATGCAGATTTGTTCAATCACTACATATACCAAGGGTGCTAATTTCAAAGTCTTACCTTGCACTGTTACAACAGCAGAGCAACTGCTGCTTCCTGCATCATTTGCAGCAGTACATGTATATGTTCCTGTATCTTTGAGTTTGGCCTTTGGAATCTCAAGACTGGCCATTTTTTCCTCAAAAGTTATTTTACAATCCATTGTATTATGGATTTTTTTGCCATCCCTCATCCAGATGATGGCTACACCAGTGTCTTCGTCTACCTGACACTCAAGGCGTAGTGGGTTTCCTACAGCAAAAGTGGTTGACTCAAAAGTCTTCACAAAACTGGGTTTATCTACAACCCTCAGCTCAGTGCAGCATGTTGCTGTACCAACACTGTTTGAAGCTTTGCAAAGGTATGTTCCCCGATCACTTTGCTGCAGATTCAAAATTTCAAGAAAATACATGTTCTTTTCATATGATGCTCTGTAGTGATCATCAAGTGAAATGACAATATTATCTTTATGCCATTCAACATTCATTGGAGCAGAACCAGATATAACACACTGGAATTTTGCTTGCTTGCCCACAAATAAAGTCATCATATCTGGCTTTGATGTAAATTCTGGTGGGAACACCTCTATAGAAACAAAGTCAGAGTAAAAAAGGAGTCAATAACTTGGCCAGAACAGTTATGAACAAAATATACAGGATGCCAATGGCAATCAATTCCAAATGTACCCACGCTTGAAAAAAAATGGACATTAATAAAGAAAATTCTTACCTGTCACACTCAGTTTAGCAGAGCAGCTGTCACTTCCATGATGGTTTGAAGCTCTGCAGGTAAATTCACCACTGTCAGCCACTGATGGACTCAAGAACTCCAAAGATGAGGTGTGATGATGGCTGACAATCCTGTATTTGTCGCTATGTCTAATCTCAGAATCAGACTTGAACCACTTGAAGGTTACACCAGGAGCCTCCTTAATCTCACATTTGAAATTTGCAGGGCTGCCAACACTGACCTCCAGATTTTGGATTTTCTGCCTGAAAATGGGTGGCACTGAATTGTGCAAATAGAAGGAAAGCAAATTAGTACACTATCTTTTTTGTTGACGTCATAAAATGAGCACGAAAATCAGAAACCAATGATTGGCACTTCCACCTGAACAACTGAAATGTTCTAAAGAAACATTTACCATTAAGTTAATCAATAATCAACCTATTTATTCAATTACACTTACCTGTCAATAATAATGTCTATATTATATAATAATGTCTATCCAATCTATAATCTGTTTTAATGGAGGAGTGCCAAAATATTCTATGAGTGACTGTGAATGGTACAAAAAAATTGAAAAGTATAGAAAAAATAGATTGAGTGAAGAATTATGATTTGACATCTTGGCATGCATGTAAAGATATCAAGAATGAGATGCTCAATGACTGATGAACCATGGCAGCATTTAATTTGATCAATTCCCAGAGGTGAATGAAATAAAAAGTGCACAATACTGAAGAGTGAGGAAGGAGATGACATTGTAATGATACTGAAAGATCCAGCATGTTAAGACTTGATGTAAAGAAGTGGGGACATGCTAAAATTTCAGAGGTGGGAAATGGCGTGAAGAAGATCAGATGAAGAGAAGAAACACTAAGAGGGTATTCTTCACGTGAAACATAAAGATTTGTTCTATTAGTTTGTGTAGGGATACTGAGAAAGCATGTCTTTTATGATATATTAAGCGATGAACGCCAAGAGTTAGTCATGTGTGGTATGGGATGGCAAAATAATCCTGTAAATCCAACCTCTTGAGACCACAGTGAGGTGGGAGGACGTTGTAGTCTTGCCAGCTTCCCCTACAGCCTCACAGGTATACTCTCCTTGATGAACCTTCATAACGTTGTTGATTACTAGTGTGTAAGTTTCATGGTCTTTAGAACACTTGAACTCTTTGCCAGATTTAATTGATTTTCCATTTAAAAGCCAATTCACTTTCTTTACATGTCTTATAGTCAATAACATTTTCACCTCAGAATGCTCCTCTATTTCAATATCCTCCAAAGTGTTTTCAAATACTGGGTAACCCTCTTTAACTTCTTCTCTCTCTAATTTCATTATTGCTTCAGTTATATATTCCTCCCTTTCCTCTTTCTGTAAGATAACAGTAGTAGATTCTTCTGTTGGAACCGGCCCCTGGACCAGTTCAGTTGTCATGCTTGAAGTACCTACATCTCTCTCATGGGCTTTTACTGTCACAGATCTGGTTTCCTGTCGCTCAAACTGGATGGACTGTTGGATATCAATTTTTGATTCAGTGACCATATGAATTTTTGACTTAACTGCTCGATCTTCAGCTGTCACAGACTGAAAAGAGGTTTTGTCTTCAGTTTTTAAAGCTGCAGACTGCGAAATTTGTGATGTAAAAGGCTCAACACTTTCTGTCAATCTTACCATCTCCACCACAGGTGAAAGTATTTCTTTTGAGGAAGCTATGCTGACCTGTAATCTCTGCGGTCTGTCAATGTGCATCGTGCCTGGCTGCTCAGAGGTCAAAACCTGCTGCTCTCGATAGACAATGGAATAGAAAGCAGCTTGAAGTTCACTCCTGAGATCAGCAGTCTGAGGATACTCTCCTTCAAAAGCAATTGTAATTTCAAGTGGGACATTTGCACTTGTGACAAGATATGTGAACATGATATATTTGGGTTCTCTCCTTTCTTTTACATCATGTATTTCCACAGCTCCTAAGCTCTGCAGCACATCTGCCAAGATTAATGGCTGGTCAAGAGCCACAGCAGTTGAGAGTATGCTTTTCAACTGATGCTTTATGTTCAGTGTGTGTGGTTTTGGAGCTGGAACAACAAAAGTGAGCTCTTTGGGTAGAGTTTGGCTCACTCTTGACTCTGACACTAAAAGAGCACCCATTCTCTGCTCTGTGATGATTGCTGTAGTTGCTTCAGATTTTGTAATATCCTGAGAATGCTCACCTTTGATTGCATGCTTTTCTTCCATTAATACAGACTGTCTAACAGACTGTCCCTCCTGAATTTGGACAGCAAAATCTTGTTCTGTGGCCTCCAGAGCAACACTGCTCTCTGTTGAGATTGCCTTTTCTTCAATATGAATTGTTTCTGAAGGGACTTTGGGTTCAAATTTGCTTTGAGACTCATATTTTTCAATTATTCCTATATTCTCTGTGTGTCCCTCCTCTATATCTTTACTCTCTACCACAGATGGTACATGCACAACATTCCAGTGATCTTCCTTCTGAACTATGGCACGTTGCTGTTTAACATCACTCACAAATGGGGTTTCTTTTGGTAACAGCATTGGTTCTGAAAAGACTTGGAGAATTCTTTGGGGTTTAGGTTCTTTTCTTATTTCAGACTGGACACCTGTTACAGATACATCAAGATCTTTACAAAAATCTGCCGTATGCTCTCTTTTCTCCTCTGTGCTTGCAGCATGTTGGCGTGCTTTCTCCTGCTTCTGTATAGCCTTCTGTTGGTCTGGCTCTTCTAATGAGATTATCCCTTCTTTTGACAAGGTATTTTCTAAATGAATTGCCTGAAGATGCAAAGGGGCAGGGGCTTCCTTACTAGGCTGTATGGCAAGTTTTGATTCTTTTGCTGAAAACTGAGATGACTCTTCACATGTAACAGATTTCTGAGCATCAACTGACACGGTATGCAGAAGAATATAACTTTTTTCATCACTGGCTTTGTCTGGGCTAGGTTTCTCACTGCTCAATCTGCCTTCAGTTGGAAGAACATCCTGGTCTGCAATGACCTGCAAATGCAGAACTTGTTCCTGCTCTCTCTGGGACTGTACTGAAATGGCACTTTCTAAACCTGGGATCAAATTTGTCTTATCAGCTTGGAGCTTATTTTTTTCCTCTGCAATATATGATGATTTTAATACATGGTCTTTGGCTAGAGATGCTGTCTCCTCAACTGGTCTGTGCATAGATACCTTCTGTTCTTTTGATAAGATTTGTGTAGTCTCATTAACTGAAAGGACAGCTGGTTTTGCTGGTTCTTTCTTTAATAATGACTGAAAGGTAGATTCTAGAGTTGACAGTTCTTTAGAGTGGCCCTCTGTGATTTGTTGTTTCTCAGTTGAAACTGCACTATAAAGAATTTTAACTCCCTCTTTAACTTGGTATCCCCTTTCTTCCTGTGTATGTGGTATAATCTGTGAATGTTCTTTAACAATTGGGAGTTTTGTCTCAACTTGGTGACTTGACATTGGATACTTAGGCTCAGGAGCTGCCTTCATCTGTTCTGTTTGATTGCTTGATAATGGCTCAGCTGTAACAATGGTTAGTGGGGTTACACTCTCCATTATGGCAGACATTAACTGTGAGGGATGCTCTTTCATAACTTCAAGCACTGTAACCTCAGGACTTCTAATTGGATCAAAGTGCTGTTCGGTGAAGCCTTGACTTTCTTCAACTGCTGACGTCATAGCAGCCATGTGGAGCTGTTTCAAAGGGGTTGCTACTACTGGTTCTGGCTGGGTTAGAGCATAAATAACTCTTTCTTGAACTTCATGAGACTCCAACACTGCAGCTTGATGAGTTACTTGCTCCTTGTACATAGTTGCAGCAGAAATATCTAAGTCATGCAAAGTGTCAACCTGCTCACTTGCTACCATTTGTCTATCTTCTGTGCCAATTGTGTAAATCACCTGATGGCCTCCCTGCAGACTCGCACCTGCTTGGCCAGGTAGGCTAACACTGTACAAGCGAGATTCAGTGGCTTCCTCAGTCATTGACACCTTATAACTTTTTTGCTCCTGAACTAATTGTTGTTGATGAAATACAGATACATTTTTGTGGAATACAATCAACTCAGCACTACAGCTTGCCTCTCCAAAGGGATTAAAAGCCTTGCATGTGTAGAGTCCACTATCTTTCTGTTGGATTACATTCATGGTAAGGAAGCCAGAACCATCTGGGTTACTTACAACAGAACAAGTCTGGCTTGACTTAATTTGAAAACCACCTTTAAACCACTGAACATCAGGGAGTGGACTACCAGTAACTCTATACTGAAATTTTACATCACTGCCCTCTGCACATTGCACAGGTTGGATTTGTGTGGTGAAGCATGGTGGTTGTCCTGGTATTTTGAACATTTGTTCCACCCATCTTTCTGCAACTGATAAATCACTCACTTGTACCTTTAACATTGTCTTGCAGGTGGTTTGGCCAAATCTGTTACTAGCGGAACAAGAGTACTCACCCTCATACTCTTTCTTGACTTCAGTTATTATTAAAGTGTACTCATCTCTTTCTTCAACAAACTTATAAACCAATGAAGAAGTGATGGCCTTTCCATTGTGGAACCACTGAACTTTTGGCTTTGGGAAACCAGATACTGTGACAGTAAACCTAACTGAGTCTCCGACAGTAACTTCAGCAGGCGTAAGCTTGGATTCAAATACAGGTTTTTCCTTTTTCCTTTCTATTGAACTAGAAAACCGCTTTGGCTCTGGCTTGAGTTCAAGTGTTTTAGATTTTTCAGGTAATTGCAGGGATGTGCTGTAGGCTTCTTCCACTTCTTCAGTCGTCACAGTCAAGCTAGAAAATTCTGTATGAAAATAATGGTAGTAAAGATTCACCAAAATATTCTCATTAAGTACAAAGAAAGATAAAGATGGAATTCAGGCAGCAATTGTCAAGAAGCGGACATTATTATGCCCTTTAGAGATCAAAAAGAAAAAGTTCAGTATGAGGCTAAACATTTTCATCATAATTTTATTTACTTTCATGTACACTGAATTACAATAAATTGGTAGAACAGCACCTTTGAATTTGTAATGAAATTATGGCACATTGACTGTTTTAAGTAGCTGACTTTGTATAACTCAAAGGAACAAGCTTTGATGAAATGGGAGGGTAGATGCAAGCTATATTATTATTAGTGTTGTTTTAATATCTGTTTATTTACAACTTGTTAAATATTTACCCACATCTTTAAAAAAATATACTATACAACCAAAATGTTAAAATTCATATCCAACTCTATGCTGACATTTTAATACTGTATAGGATCTTTTTTTTATCTCATTCTTTCAATGCAGAAACTTGAGTAAGGAAAGTCAGTCTCGTCCGAAAGAATTTAACTCATAATATTTAAATGATTAGTAACACACTGTAAACAGTCAAAAATTTAGGAAAACAAATAAGTAAAAGAATACTTATTAAATGAAAAATGTGCAGCTAGGATTTATAATTCAACTTATTTCAAAATATATTACATTTTGAAGAAAACACAATTTTATCTTATACAAATGATTGAAACCCTCTGTTGGTATACATAAGTAATGTTATAATTAATTACCAAATTTGTATTTCTCAAAATTCTAAATTTAACTAAACATTAGTATAACTTGTGATAGATAACACCAGTATACACCCAAGGAAATAAAGAAAAGAAATAAAAAACAGTAAAAACTTAAACTTTAAACCTTAAACTGTAGCATGAATGCAGGCTCTTCAATAAATTAGGGATCAATAACTACAAAAATATACCACTGATGAAAAGATTTCACAATAATATACAATTGTAAAATGAAATCTATTAAAAGGTAAACCAAACAAAAAACCTCTCTGGCATTGTTTCACTAACCATGCTTTTAAACATCTGATAAATTAAAACACGTTTAACAACAAAGCGGTTTCGGTAAAATCAGCTTTGTTTTGGATAATACATTTGAATTCACCTGCATCACTGTGAGTTACATTTGTTATAAGCAGATTGAAATGCCCTGATGAATTTTCCTGGATAATATATCTAGTGTTTTTCACAGAAGCACCATCTTTTTACCACTTTGCTGTAGGGTTTGTCTTGCCACTCACTAAGCATTGGAGCATCACGTGTGTAACTACCGCTGCAGTGAGGTTTTGCAACTGGATTATATATTTAGGGGGGATTTCAGTGACCTAAAAATGAAAACTACAAATGTTTGTTGATTTACCTTTGAATTCTATTGTATCATCTTTTGAAGGTTCAGCAAAAACATCAAAGTTAATACTAACATATTTCTCGCCTTGCTCACTTGTCTTGTTATCGGTAACAGCGACCAGTCTAACTGCTTTCTGAGACTCATCTGCTTACTGTTGGAACTCCAATTCAAGCTTCACCATCAAATTATGAATTCCCAACAACTAAGTCAAATTTCTAAGGCTGAATCTTTGCACTGCCAAGAGATACTGCTGTTAGTTCTCTTCCCGTTGTCTTGCCTGAGAATGATTGAGGGTTCATAACCATAAGTGATGCCCTACAAAGGGTTTCACCAATAACATTAATGGCTCGGCATATATATATGCCACTGTCATGTGTGTTGGCTTTCAGAATCTTCAGAAAATGTTTGTCACATCTGAAGAATGGATGTACTTTTTATATCCATGGGAATTTTTATATTGCCTTTGCACCATGACACTATTGGTGAGGGAATACCCATTAAGGAGCATTCAAACATTACGTTTGTGTTTTCAGGAATTTCAATGTCATAAATAGGGTTTATAAAACATGGTGGCATTTCTGTAACTTCAAAGGCTACTTTTGAATCATCACTTGTTTTAGTTATGAAATCCGCAGCTCCTTCTTCAAACATGCTTGGATGAACATCAAGGGATATTATCATACTTTTGTTGTCAGCAGTATACTCTGGGATGGTTACAATCTTCACCTGTTTTTCAAACTCTTTCACATCATTCTCATCTAACTCAACTTCTAACAAGATTTCTTGAGGTGAGGGAGATCTTGAAGGATCCTCATCCTCCTCAACACCAAACTCAATTACATGTTGATGAGTAACAGCAGGAGGGGGTAGCATCTGTATTGCTTCCTGTGATATAACAACAACTAAAGCAACACGTTTTGCCTCACCAACATAATTAAGAGCCTCACAGATATATTCCCCTTGGTCAGCTTTTCTGATATTCCTAATTTCCAGGACAATGTCATCACCATCTCTTTCAATGCCAGTCCTCTCATCTGCCTCAAGCTCTGTTTGGTTTCTAAACCATTTTACCTCTGGAGTGGGTAGTCCAAAAACTTCAGCACAAAACCTTAAGGAATCACCTTCAAAAACTTGCGTTTTTGTAATTGGCTTAAGGAAAGCTGGAGGGATTCCCTGGATCTTTTCCTGAAGTGTACCTATACATAGCCAACCACGTCCCCCTGGAAGAATTATGCCCTCATCAATGGAAAACACAGGGGGAGTTGTTTCAATACCCTCATCATCTGGAGAACTGAGGAACTTCACTGTAACCCCTGTTCCCTGATAAAAGCTACACTTTGATGCTGCGCTGATTTAGTGCTTTGGGGAACAACTTTAGCTGTGACCAGCTGTGAATATGTGTGCAACACGTCAATGAAATTGACTTGAATTTATAGCCTCTGCTGATGACATCATTGGATGCACCTGTAGCAGGGCTATAAATAGATGCGTCACAGGTGCATCGTCAGGTATTTTGTCTGAAGAGCAGTCCTGGGGCATCCCAGTGCGGCAATGAAGCGCAGCATTTATCAGGGAACAGGGGTTACAGATAAGTAACGTTCCCTATCAAAAAGATACAATTTGATGCTGCGCTGATTTAGCGTTTGGGAACAAGAATACCCACGCCACCACACTGTGGATGTCCGGACCCCTTACGGTTGTGTACTTGTGCTCACAAGAGCGCGAGAGGTCTCAGACATGAGCTTGTGATGTTGACTCAAGGACATAAGAGCCAGGTGTGGCATGAACATCCAAACTATAAAATCTTGGAATGTGTGCTGAGAGGACCAGCCTTCCGCATCACAAACATGCTGCAGAGGGACACCTCTAGCCAAGGCTTTAGAGGCGGCGACCCCTCTAGTAGAGTGAGCGCTGATACCTACTGGCGAAGCTTGACCGCGCACCTCGTAGGCCAGGGCAATAGCGTCCCTCACCCAATGCGACATTGTCTGCCTTTGTCATGGCAAACGAATAGTTGCCCTGACTTACGCTACTGGCTAGTGCGGTGGACATAAGTCTTAAGGGCACGGACTGGACAAAGTCTGTGAAGTCTTCCCTGCTCCGGCGTTGTAAACGGCGGGGAGCAGAAGGCTTCCAGAGTGACCGGATGTACAGTCGAGAAAGGAACCTTTGGCAGGTTGTCAGGATGAGGGTGCAAAATTGCTTTAGCCATTCCTGGGGCAAAATCTAAGCAGGCTGGCAAGACAAGAGCCTGTAGATCCCCAATTCTTTTTAGAGAAGTAATTGCCATAAGAAAAACCATCTTGAGAGTCAGAAGTTTATCAGACGCTGACTCTAGAGGTTCGAAGGGGTCTCAACCAGACCCTCAAGGACTATTGCCAAGTCCCATTGCTAAGACATTATCTCCGAGAACTATACCCTGTTCGGCCAGCACGGCTTATCAGTAAGAGGCTGGACCCTTGCTGGCAAACTCTGGCAAAGTCTCCCGGGAGCAGAGAAACCGGGGGAAACATATACAGGCGCATTCTGGGCCATGCATGTGCCATCGTGTCCAGACCCAGGGGGGCTGGGTGACTCAGAGAGAAGTAGAGGGGACATTGCGCTGTCTGTTGAGAGGCGAAGAGGTTCACTTCTGCCCAGTAAAACCTCACCCAGATTTGTTCCACTACCTCGTGGTGGAGATTCCACCCTCCTGTTGGTATTTTCAGTCTGGACA
This sequence comes from Xyrauchen texanus, assembly GCF_025860055.1. Lineage (NCBI taxonomy): Eukaryota > Metazoa > Chordata > Actinopteri > Cypriniformes > Catostomidae > Xyrauchen > Xyrauchen texanus. The sequence continues at coordinate 26,706 of NW_026266180.1, forward strand.
GTAAATCTGCTCCCACATTCAGGCATCCAGGGATATAAACTGCCCTGACTGACAGGAGCTTGCCCTGGGCCCGAAAGAGAATCTGACATGCCAGAGTGTTCAGCTGGCATGAACATAGACCTCCTTGATGATTTATGTAAGAGACTGCTGCTGTGTTGGCCACCTGCACCAGGACATGGCAGCCTCTCAAATGCTGGAAGTATTTCAGGGCAAGAAATACAGCCATCAACTTGAGGCAGTTGATGTGCCAGTCGAGCTGATGACCCTTCCATTCCCCTTGAGCTGCACGACCACTTAAGACTGCTCCCCAGCCTGTCAGGACCTAGAGCGGGACCCCAAGGAATGAAATAGGGTCTGAACCACATAGAAAGGGTACGAATCGTGTAGCACGTAACCCTTATTAGCCTTAGGGGACTGGCCCTTGGATGAAATCCGCTGGCTTTGAGCCACAACTGAAACAGTCTCATGTGCAGAACCACCAAGGACGCAGATTCCCTGAGACCTAGCATTCGTTGATACTGACGAACTGTGCAACCTTGGCCTAGCCTGACTTTGCTCAGGGTGCTCTGAATGGACACAATTTGAGCGGGAGACAATTGTGCCAGCATCGTGATCAAATTCCATACAACTCCCAGATAGGTAATTCCCTGAGTGGAAGAGAGAACGCTATTTTTGACGTTGAGTCTCGTTGAGTGACGCTGAGAAACCAGATGAGCTAAGACAATATCCCTGTGCTGAACTGCCAGTTCTTGAAACTGTGCATCAGCCAGTCATCTATGTAATTCAGAATGCGGATGCCCCGGAATCACTGCAAGGAGCCAGTGCTGCATCCCTGCATTTCGCAAATGTGCAGGGTGATAGAGCTAGGCCGAATGGAAGAACCCGATATTGGAAGGCTTCGCACCCGAAAGCGAACCTCAGGAACTTCCTGTGTTGTGGCAGAAATTCTATATGAATGTATGCATCCATGAGATCGATCGTGACCAACCAATCATGATGTTGGATTTGGGACACGACCATCTTGATAGTTAGCATCTTGAACTTGAACGCCCTGACTGAGCGATTCAAGCCTCGAAGATCTAAGATCAGACACAAGTGTGGCCGCTGACTCTTGGAAGTAAGCAAGACAAGTGTGAAGCATTTTGACTGAGAACAGATCGAAATGCTCTCACCTGCCCTGCCCCAACACAAGAGCAGCGTGCTCTTCCCCCAAACACACAAAACAGAACTGGTGTGTGTCCCTCTCAACACCGCTTGCTCTGTCTTTCAGTCATATTTCTTTTAGAAAAAAAGAGAAAGATTTCTGCGCACTGCCTAACAAAATCTCCTAACTCCTAACAAAGGAAAGTAGAAAGTTTCTGACATGCTCATGAAGCACAACACACACAGAGTGATCTGAAGACAAAAGATCTGATGATGCACCTGTGACACATCTGTTTATAGCCCTGCTACAGGTGCATCCAATGATGTCATCAGCAGAGGCTATAAATTCTAGTCAATTTCATTGACGTGTTGCACACATATTCACAGCTGGTCACACCTAAAGTTGTTCCCCAAAGCGCTAAATCAGCGCAGCATCAAAGTGTAGCTTTTTGATAGGGAACAACAGATTCATGACTACAAGAGTCTTTTTGATCTGACCACCAAGGTCTCTACCTGATCAATTTGCACATCTAGTTGCCATTTTCGAATTTGCTGAGCTAAGAACTGATCGTCACTCTCCAAGCACTCACTTTCATGATTTTTCTCAAGGATGTTCTCCACAGACATAGCTCTCTGTTCTAATTTCTGAACAGGAATATTCTTACTTTCATTTTGTGGGCTATCATCACAAAGAAATATTTCCTTAATTGGCTTCACTGCCTTTTCCCTTAAAGTCTCTTGGTCTTGTGGCTCCTTATGTGATGAGATAATCTCCTTTGTATTGCTTTCTTGTTTGGAAGCTTCTCCTGCCTTCAACCATTGCAATACATATGGTTCCTTTACCTTGATCTGTGCTCATACCACATCCTGTTGCCATTTTAGAATGCATTGAGCTAAGAACTGATCATCACTCTCCAAGCACTCACTCTCCAGGTTTTTCTCAAGGATGTTCTCCACAGACACAGCTCTCGGTTCTAACTTCTGTACAGGAACCATTTTACTTCCATGTTGTAGACCATCATCACCAAGAAATTCTTCTTTCATTAAATGTAATGCCTTTGCTCTTGAAGATTCTTTGTCTACTGGCTCCTCATGAGATGGGCTTCTTATATCCTTTGGATTGCTCACTTGTTTGGAAGCTTATCCTGCCTCTAACCATTGCAACACAAACGGTTCCTTTGCTTTGACCACGCCGCTTCATCCCACTGACCAAGACTACTATCATTTTTGTGCACTAAAGTATCATATTCCAACTCCTTTTCTGTCTCCTCATTGGATGCCATCCTTTGATCCATCTGTGTGTCATATACATCAACTTCAGTGCCTTTTCTAAAACCTTTCTTTAGAGGTAGTTCACCCTTCATCATTTGTAGTGCCCTAAATCTTGACTGAGGTTCAAAGGAGTGTCTGGCTCTTTGATCTGTTGATTGAGAACCAAGTCCAGTGATTCTCTCCAGTCTACTCTGAAATCCTGCTGAACCTCTGGGACTTTCACATTGCTCACTAGTGCGAACACCATGCTGAAGTTCGGGCAAAGTAGAGGGCTTGAATTTAAGTCTCTCAACATAATCTGTGGAACAAGACCAATTTCACCTCAAACTCAGATGAGGACATTGTAGATATAGAGAGCCTCTTTTTCTTCTTGACAGCCTTTTGTAAGAGACTGTTTAGCTTTATCCTATCCATGAAGGCTGTCTGTGTCACTAAATCTATCACTGTGCCTATCACTAAACCGGTCACTGTAACGGTCATGACCTGTGAATCTGTCACAGTATATAGCACTGTAACGATCAATGAACCCCTCGTACCTCTCATGCATTGGAGGTGGTTTCAAACTTGCTGTCTTTTTCTGAAGTTCTCGATGGGGATGCAGTTCTAAAATACATGGTGCGGAACAGAGTGCTTTTTGGTCTATTATGGCCCTTTGTTTGTGCTTTACTTTTTTTATCAAATGGAGAGCCAACGCATCTAAGGTCGACTCTAAATTTTCTCTCCTTAGTTGAATCAGCTAATAAATCTGAGCTTGAGTGGGGTTTTTTTTAATGTCTGGCATGACTGAAATAATTTACTTCTTGAATTCCTTCAGTGACACAAGATATGATGCTGTGGATTCACCAGATCCTTCAGTGTTAAATGCCATGACTTTATAGCTGCCCGAGTCTTTTCCCTTAATGCCCTCATTGTTAAACTTGTTAAGAGCAAATGCATTTTACTTACAACATGTACTTTATGAGTGTTTATCTGTCTGTTATTATGAAACCATAATATTGTTGGAGGTGGCATTGCAACTAGCTTGCACTCAAGGTATTATTGCTCAAGGACACAATAGTGGTGGCTGTGGGGATCGAACCAGCGACCTTCTGATTACCAGTTATGTGCTTTACTACGCCACCACCACTCCACTTTTTTCTTGGTTTGACAATGCACCATATTCCCATCCTCCTTTTGCTGTGTATCCAGTTCCTTCAGTATAAAACAACTCTGGAAAAAAAGCAAGACAAATTTCAACAAAATGCCCAAGTTGCTAAAAAAACTTAAATATTTTTGAAATAGAAAATTTATATAAATATTAAAGGATGCATCAAGTCACAAAGCCATAAAAAACATATTCACTCACCATATTTGTTCGAATAAAAGCAAGACTTGATTCTTTATAAAAGATCCTGACACGAAAATCGCTTGATGTTTTGTTCCTTCTTCTGTGGACAGTTCTTCAAAGCATACATTTATTTTCAAAGCATTAATATGTATTCAAATAATGCTGGTCTTGTTCGAAGAAGAGCCTCTTCTGTATTTAACTTGATGTATATATATCCTATATATATATATATATATATATAAACATATACAGTATATAGTATATACATCCTAAAATATTCCTTACCTGACTTGCAGAATGATGAATAAACGCCCTTTCTAATCCTTAGAATAACGTAAATCTTTTACACATATAGAGAAACATCATTGAAAAAAAAACAGTTATCATTAAAACAGCTCTAGATTTCTTTGAGAAGGTGTTTATTCGAACTAATATAGTTTAAAGTAAATAACCATGTTATTTAAAAAAGAAAACAACCTTAATCACATACCGCTATCTGCAAGCCAGTCTAAGAAATATTTGCAGGAAGGTGTTCCAGATGCAAGAAACGTATGAAACCATTAAAAGATGTGGCTTTTAAAGTACAATTTCCTGTGGTCTGTAACCTTTAAATAACCGATCATCCTGCACCTTCTATTTTTCGAAAAAATTAAGGAATCCCATTTCCTTCATGCTTTTCAAGTGAAATAGATAAATGTAAAACCCCACTTTGCAAAAGTGCTTCACAGCAAGCATTTTATCAATTAAATTGCTTGCTATTCAAAAACACAATTTCAACCATACATATATCCAGTAATGACATCTGAAAGTGTTCCCATTTAAGAGTGTCTGCTTGCATGCAGTTTGTACAACCAGTCATTACCTAACAATATGTTTAAAATGTTAAATTCAATAGTTTATAAAGAAACATCATTATTAAAAAAGAGGAACTGTAAACTGATCCTACCTTTGACTTCTTCAATTTTTGCTTCAATTTCCTCTTGTACTTTTGTAACTGTAAAATAGAGTAATATGTGTGCAAACTTGAGTTATAAGGAATTAACTAGATATGCCAGCTTTAAGTCTAAGTATCAACATATGACAATCTAGGACAAATTATTAATTGAATAAATAATCCAGTAAAGATAAATATTCATTGTATATGTATGTGACAAAAACATACAAATGTTAATAAAACGTAAAACATGGGAGTTTTGAGGAGCATGCATTTGCCAGCCTGACACCAAGAATTGCATGATAAAACTTCACTAGAAGCATTAATAACTAATTTGTATGACCAAGTGTCCTCTTGCAGAGAGCCTACAATTTTCAAGTTTAAGAGGTGGTCTGACTACACTTCGTGCTCCTTTCAATCCCATTTTAATGCATTAGAATGTGGGAGACCGGTAATGCAAGATCATACGAAGAAATTCTGCACTATGCTGAAGAAAAAAGTTCAAGTTTGGCGAACTCTGACCTGTGAATATGGATGACAAGAAGACGTGTGACCAACAGACCATTGAAACGTCACACATTGACCTTTTGGCTCAATTAAAAGAAAACATATTTTTATTTGGAATATAATGAAATTTGAATATATTTTGTTATTTGTAATTTATTATTTACTAAAACGAGAAGCCCTTGCTTGTGACTTATCCTGGTCCGTTGCGATGTCCAAAATAATTTAGTGTGCTCAACGACTGGTGTGAGCACTGCTTTATGTAGGTGTACTTTTTTTATTCTTATCCTCTGTCTTGTTTTTAAACCACCCAGAGGGAAAACAGTCTGCTAGTGGCTTTGCTTCCATTTCAAGTATAGGATTCAGGAATTGAGGAAGAATTGTATGTTAAACTATTAAGATGTGTTGAGAAATAATATGAAAGGAAGTAAGGTGGAAAAAAGTTATTATTGTAAAATAGATATCCACTATAACCTGTGCTGACAGATATATTTGTTCACTTCTAACTATAAAGCTTTAATATAGCTTGCCTACTGTCTGGACAATATGAATGATGAATGAATGTTACATTTATATAGAGCTTTTCTGACACAACACTCAAAGTGCTTTACACAGTGAACGGGGAACTCTCCTCCACCACCAGAGATAGACAAAATCACTCCATGTTGTTCACTTATTCTTAGAGAATTTAGTAACCTTTGTGCTGACAATGGTTCAAAACAAACTATCTCTCCATAATGAAACTTTATCAATAAATATTTGAGAGGTGCACAAACTGTGTCCTTTATTTGGATGACCTAGATTAATCTGTAGGTATATTGTATGTCTCTTCAAAAGAAACTTTCCAGTAAACAGAATATCGGAAAAATATTGACCGCAAACATGGACAAGTGCCTCTCACAACTAATTAAGCTTATGCCACTGAATAACTCTCATAAAAGATTATTGCATGGCTGAATATCATCATGTTGGAGATTCACTGAATGTTCACATGCACAGTCTAAGTATGCCCACAAGCAGTGACGTGCACAGGCCTTAGCAGGGAGAGGGGTGGAAGGATAAAAAAGGGCACACATTTTTTTTTAATGAGTAGAAATTATAAATACTTAACTAATTTCTTTGCTTTTTGAGTATTTAACCGTTTTTTCCTTTATCACAAATAATAGCCTATTCTGTTATATTTCTCACAAAAAGTACCATGGTAATACACTTGCTTATTTATTTATTTTCAGACATGGTCTGTGATAACCCCATGTTTTTGACATGTGTCATAGTAAAACCATGGTATTTTTAAAATACCTTGGAGTACCATGACAGTATCATAAAATATGAACATGATCAATTATTCAGTACCATGGCATTACCCTTGGTATGGTTTGAAGTCGTGATGTGAAGGTGCAAGTGTGAGGCGATCGACTGTGTTCCGTGGATGCTACAGGGTCCTTGAACAATGTATAACATGCAATTAAGGGCAGCCGGTGGAGTTTCTGGTCCTCCTTAGGGTATGATGGTGCCCCACTAGGGAGTAGGTGCCCTACGCAGACTGCGTAATATGTATATAGGTAGCTGCGGTACTGTGGTAGCCTAATGATATTTTTCTAAAAGTGATTAGTCTAATGGCTTATTAGTTTCAACAAAACCAAAATTGGAATACACCCCTGACCTGCTGTAGCAAGTGCTCTTAAAGGCACCTCCACTTAATTTTCTTTAATATGCCCACAATTTGCAAAGAAATCTCATAACATATTATTTCTGTTATTGTGAGATTATGACAAGATTTTTATTTTATTTTATTTAACAATTTTTAAATATTTTTGTTTTCTAAACAACAAAAAGGGCACCTTTAGATTTGTGAACGAAAGGGTTAGGGGAATGCACGCCTGCTGCCCCCGTACTGTGCACGTCATTGCCCACAAGAATTAATTTGCACTCATAATCTGTTCATACAAGATTGCAGAGAGCTTCACAAGCTCTCAGTATCAAGGTTTATTTAACTGCAAGATCTGAATACCATAAAGAGTATAATTATATTTGAAAAACGATTGTAAATACAATAAAGAGCAGAGGTGGCTTTCATTAGAGGATGTGATGCAAAACCAAAAATAGCAGAATGGGTTTAAACTTGAGCAGGCTCAATCACACTTCACAGCTGGTGAATTTCTCTTCAACTAAAAGGTTTCATAAAGTGAAGTTAGTGGAGGAAATCAGGGAATTCACTAAGAGGTTCTTTGAGAGACTTAGAAAGAAAATGATGTGACTCATTACTCATATATTAATTGTGCTCTCTTAATTTAAAAATCATATGCTGCTTTGATCTCAATTACCTTCTTCGGTTACAGCAAGGCTGGCTGAACATACTGCCTCTCCAACGATATTGACTGCTTTGCAAATGTACTGCCCAGCATGCTCAGAGAAAGTATCAACTATGATTAGCGTAGCAGTGTTTGTCATCTCATCAAAATGAAAGACAACATTTTTTGTAGGCTTTATAGACTGCTGGTCATGGAACCAACTGATCTCTGGTTTGGGCATGCCAGAGACACAAGCATGGAATCTGGCCACTTCCCCGTGAACCACCACACAGCTCGCAATTGGTTGAATAAAAGTAGGTCTTTGGCCAATGGGTTCCTTCTGTACAGACTTAATGCTTTTGAAGAGACTGGACGTGGCTTGCGACTGAGACTTGGATGTATAGTCTGCAAATTGTGTTTCTCCTGAAAGGAAGTATTGATTTGTCCTCAACTACTATCTATATAGTGCACACAAGTTAATTATTTTTCTTGATTAATTATTTTTCATTTTTGTCACAATTGTTTTATATTTTACAGCCAAACCACAGACAACAGCATTACTAATAAAAGGTGCACTCAGCAAAATTTGTGGTTATGTTGTGTTGACACATAGTGGCGTAGATGCAGCATTCACACATTGTCATTCTAAAAATTAGCTTTTCGCAGCCATTTACTTTATGAGAGCAACAAATTATAGGTGATTATTGAGATAAAGTATGTAATATTCAGCTGGTCCTATGATATTAACATTCTGGGGCTTGTGAATGTGGACCTAGCACCATATGTAGAATCAAATATGACTTGAGTCTTCGTCTCATGAGTGTACTGGTACATCATTTTAAATATATTTTTCAAATATACTATTACTATTTCTAAACTGTTTAAATGTTTAATAATTAGCAAATAAAAGAACTGAGTGCACCTATAATTTTCAAAGAAGTATTGTATACCCTTACTAGCTGGTTAAAGCTGAAGTGTGTACTTTATGTTTCACTAGCGCCACCGAACGGAATTGCAAAAAATAAACAAAGTTTACATTCTTTAAGAAAATGTACCTGTCTCTGCATGTTAAGCTGAGATAGTAGAAAATATTTTAACACTGAAAAGTAACAAACTTCAGCTTTATCACCAATTTTATGTTGGTAAGAAACTTCAACTCACCATCCAGTTTCAATGTAGCAGAGCAAGAGACCATTCCTGCAGAGTTCCGAGCAACACATGTGTACTCGCCCTCATCCTCAGGATAAACTCTGGCAATCTCCAGCTGACAGTTCTCATCAAACTGAGACACTCTGAATATTTCAGACTGTTTGATCTCCTTGTCTTTGCAATACCAAGTAATCGTCAGATCTAAATATTAGTAAATCAGAGGAATAAGCAGATCATCAATTACGGCATTCATATATATTTATTTGATTGTGCATGCCAACATATGGTTATTGGCTTTACCTTCCCCTGAGACACGGCACTGGAATCTGGCAGATTCTCCTTCGTTGGCAGAAGTGTTACGTATGGGTGATATTACCACAGGTGGTGATAGTGGTGCTCCAGTATCAGGGGAAACAACTTCTGGAACTGAGAATTAATAGGCATAATATTTCATGCTGTAAGAGGGAGGCAGGTCTATGTAAATATGTGAATTTGGTATTTTTAATTTGGTATACTTTACCTTCCACAGTAAGTGCAGCAGAGCTTGTGGCTACTCCATAGTCATTCTTTGCTTCACAGTTGTACTGAGCTGCATCCTCTGGAAAGACCTCAATGAGCAGCAAGGTGTGCTCATTTCCCTCCCTGAGGAATTTACACTTGAAGCCAGAAGAAAGGGCCTGAGAGTTCTTATACCATGACACCTGGGGCTGAGGAATTCCTGTCACTTCCACAGAGAAGCGTGCAGGTTTGCCAGCCTCAACAGACAGAGGCTGCATGTGCCTGACGATCTGGGGAGGCTCAGGGACTGAACATAGCAATAATATTGTATAATAATACAAAATATTCAACATCACTGTACAGAGACACATTTTATTTTATATATAATGTTCATAAAAGCCTCATAAAAGACACCATCACTGATATTTCACAGGAGAAACTTAACATGATGTTGTTATCTGTTAAACAGGATCTTTGATTTTTTTCTTTGTTTTATAAATATTGATATAACATCTCACTGCATAAACATCTAAGTCAAAAAGCTTTAAGATGACACTCACTGTTGACATGTAGGGTCACCATACTCCTGTTCTTTCCAGCAATGAACGTGTACTCTCCTGCATCACTTCTGTAGGTTTCTGTGATTGTCAAGCGATGGATTTTTCTAATAGTCACATAGTTGAAACGCTGATCTACAGAGAACTGGATCTCAACTCCATTTCTTAGCCAGCGACCCTCAATGTCATCCTCGTTGACTTCAAATTCAAATGTAGCTCGTTGTCTCTCAAGCACCTAGATTACAGAGGTGAATGGACTCATTTTTTATGGAATGATCATCGTTTGTCAATATTTGAATAATAAAGTGATATACGTCTCAAAGGCAACTTGGTACTTACAGTGATTTCTTTCTCTGCAGGTTCGCTGATACGCACATCCTTGCCCTCAACTGTGAGGTAGGCCTTAGATACGCAAGAGCCAGCAACCACAGAGTATTCACCAGCATCAGACATGCGCACTGTTTGGATCATCAGACGTTGCACATGTCTTTCTGTGGTGACTTTGAACCTAAGGGATGGAGATGATATATCCATCAGGACACTGAACTTCAAATGTAAAAGAGCAAAACTGGGTATAGATAGGGAAAACCAATAGATATCTGCAGTACCTTTCAGACATTTCAAGTTCCTGACCATCTTTCATCCATGTTACCATGACATTGGGCTCAGAGACTTCACATTCAAAAATAGCCTTCTTCTTCTCAGTAACTTTAATGTCTTTGATGTGCTTGGTGAACTCAATGACACGAGCTTAAATTGATCAGAGGAGAATATGACTTGATCAGAATGAAAAGAACACACAAAATATAAAGAATAAGAGTAATTTAATAATGCAACGAATATTACCTTCAACAAACAGTTTTGCTGAGGTTTCAGCAGATCCAGCCACAAATTTGTACTCTCCAACATCCCCAAAGTGAACATTCCGGATTGTGAGCGAGTGAGTGAACTGTTTGGTGCGAGTTTGGCATCTATCACTGGATCGAATTTCCACTCCATTCTTCAGCCATTTGTAGGTGATTCCTTCATAGTTGAGAGTCACTTCAAATGTGATGGTGTCCTTTTCTTGTGCATTCAGGTCTTTCAGCATAGATGTGATGAGAACAGCTGAGAGAGAGAGGGATAAAACATGAATTGACTGAATTTTGTTTTGTTCTGCTAAAGGCCCCATGAAATTGCTTGACGAGTGCAGTTTTCTCTCCAGATCTCCCATGCTATGCCACTGCATGTTTTTTTGTCAGGTATGTCTCTTGATTCTTATTTTAGGAATGTTTGTTTTATCTGATTATTTGTGAAATTGGCTTTGATTTGAATTTCTGTAACTTATATTTTAAATCCTAAAAGTTGGGGAAAAGTCATTTAAAGACTAAAATTAAATTAAAGTTAAAATGGACAATGAATAGAAGAGGATTCAAAGTAATCACTAACTTAAAAAGACCAAATTAAAAGAATGATCAGAAAGTAATTAGAGCTTTAATCTAAATTAGAGGTCAACTTAAATTGAAGTCAGATAAAAATAATAATGGAATAAATTTGTAAAGTGCAAATTAATAACTGTTTTGGTTCAGTGCTCAGAATAGACAGAACAACGCAGAGATCTTCGAAGGGCAATCTATTCTATTCAAAGGGTTCCACTCCAGACTGATAGGAGTGTGACCAGCCTCCGTGATCTGCAGCGAACAAGTGACGTCTTTTCAGCGTGACCATCAGTTCCATTCAACAACAGGACATGAGGTTTGAGCTTCTCCTTTCCTGTCTCCAGCTACTGTGGCAAGTCCATTCTTTTTGCCTATTAGAAGTGTTGAGGGAAAGCACAGACGCACCCCATATAGACACATTTTGTAGAACGGGTCGGAATACCGACTGTTATACTGGAGACCGAAAAAAATCAGGTTGGGCTAAAGATATTAGACAAAACCATATGTGTATCATGGAAATGATAGCGGCTTATGATCTCTGTTCACCCAAGTGACGAGAGATCAAACTTAAACGGAGATAACATCATCCAAAATTGTATTCAGGTATTCAAGGGAGGATTGCAACTGGAACTTTAATTCTAAAATCAATGAACACCGTCGCTATTGTTTATTTACTTTGCTACAACGACCTTGCAATATTTCAAGAGAATGAGCGGGTAGCAACTGTAAACAAATTAAAAATAGCATATGAAAAGCAAGGCTGGGCAAAACAGGGTGATGTGATGAGAAACAAAAAACAAATGTTGAAATTGTTCATCAGTTTCAAGCTGAATATGTTACTATGTCGGATATCTCTGATATAACACACTGTGCTTTTTACCATATAGCTGCAGTTAAACCATACGGAGTACAAAATTCCATGTGACTACCAGTAATTTTACACAATTAGCATTAACCTTCAGTAACTTTAAAAGACTGAAGAACATCAATAGGCCTTTAAAATTTAAGAGCACTTTTTGCGCCTTGCATCACCTCTGACTCTGCCCAGCCCCCTTTTCATATTCAAATAGATTCGCATGAGAATATATCTAGTGACATCTTAACTCTTTTGAATTGCATTAAATTTCATATTGTAATCGCAAAAGCGCTGCATCTTAAGCAGAAATTTGACCCATGTAAATATGTACCTGCAGTCTTTGGGTGTTTATAGCAGCATGTCCATCAAAGACTTTCAGCCTGACGTGTATTCTACACACAATGCACATGTTCATGCATCTGATACAAGAGCCAAATCAAAGGCATGTATTCTCAAAAGAGCAGCGAGATGACAAATATCTAATTCCAGAAAACCTCCAGGCACCATTAATACAATTATTTAAATGTATACTATTTATAATATAGTATAATTGTATTATAATCACATTATAATATGCATTATATTAGAATGGCCAAGCATGGCCACAGACGGGGAAAGGTTATGCATGGCATTGCAGATGTATACTAGACATGTATTTTTGTAATGACACTGCCAACAGAACAACTTTACCGGCCCTGAAAAAATATTGCGATTTAATTTCATTGGTCCGCTTATCTGTTATATATTCACATTATCAGTGGCACGTGATAATGAACCAAATCATTTCTCGTTGAGAAGCACCAATTTAAATTATATCTGATCAGGGGAACATTCTACTGTGTAGACAATTTAAATGTGTGTGTAATATGCTAAACATCAGGTAGAACTTTCAAAGCCCTCAAAGACCACAGAGATCATAGATCATAGATGATCAAACGTGTGAATAGCACCTTTAAAAAATGTTAAGCAGAAAAAACATCACCAAATGAGATGAACTGTAGCATAAGGTGCTACACACTTCAAAACTGCACTAAAATATCAGCAGTAATTCAGATCTCACCAAAGATGCTCAGCCTAATTTGATCTCTGAAATTACATTCGCATTAGACATTATAAATGGTACATGTTTTTGTAAAGCAAAATGCTTATTCCCCAGATGGCACAAAACATACAGTATGATACTAAAAGCTTTCTGTAACAGTTTGGCTTTGACCATCAGAGGAAAATAAAGTACCACATGTCTAAATGCAAATTAATTAAAGGTTCAACATGAACTGTTTTCTCTCTCTGTGGTTGTTCACATTTCAGGTTGCAATATAGAGAGGAACAGATGCAAAAAGGTTTCTGATCCCCCTGCTTCAAGCCAGGACAAAAATTTGGCAATGCTGGACAATTCTAAAGGGGCCATTCACCTCCCGGTTTAGCACCAAAGCCAAAATTATGCAACACTAATTGCTCTAGAACAGGTTCCACCCATCTCCTAAACATATAGAGCACACCCTTATATCACAACACATCATGGAACAATGATAATTACCTACATTCCAGTCACTATTTACAACTTCCCAACAACTTATTTGAAATACTGTAATGTACATGGGACATGTGCACGGCTACAGTCACACATCAATGATTTAATAACTAATTGCAAGCAAACTTGCCACCCAAATTTCAACATTTCCACCTACATATAAATCGAACCAATTGATTGTTGTTGGAATGGTTGCGAACCAGAGGGCCCCTGGTTTTCAACACATCACTAATAACAATGTAAACATAAGAAGATGGACGTTGTGAAATGCTGACACTTCTATCGATCCACTACACATTTTGAAAATACACAGCAAATCACTCACATTGGATAATAACTAAATTAATTAGCACTGTGATTATTATATATGTCTATAACTGTGATTCTACAATCATAGAATTATTATTATTACTATATGCTAAATGACGCATACCACTGGTGAAGATACTAGTTATACTGACTTTGTGGTATATTTCATTTAATTTATTCAGACCAAGTATCTACTGTTAACATGTATACTGGTGATTCTTTTTCTGATTGTCTTGGATTCTTTGCCATTTTTCCTTTATCCTTCAAGATCAAGATTTTCCTAATTTCACTACCATATGCCCTATTGGCATGGTAATGAAAGATCAGATCGGATTACCTTACTGGATACATGACCTTGAAGGGTACTGAGACATTGTTTACCAGTCGCACGTGTTGTCATGAAACACATAACTATGTTGTTTGTACATGTAACACCTTACAACCTTTTTCTCCCAATGACACTGAGCTCAAAAATGTTCAGTCATTCAGGCCATTCTGATGCAGTCAGGTGTCACATACTCAGAGGTGTGTCGTCACTCAGATGAATCCCTTCACTTATGGAGGAATGACCTGTCCTGCCAAACACTCCTTTTGCTTGGAGGTAACACAAGACTTTTCTAAGGGTCAGATCAACATCCTAAGAAGGATACCACTGGCTACGAGCACAGCGCACAAGCTGTGGCAGACACAATGGACTTGGCAGCAAGATCATCTTGTAGACAGAATATCACCTCATCCAGGCACAGGTGCCTCATCAGATCCTTGCGAACATCAACAAACGCGACACTGGCTCTTAGCCTGTCGTAACTACACACACTTAAGCGACTGAGATCAAAATAAAAATTAAGACACAATGACCCCACAGGGACTCTTCTGGCATTGTCCCCGGGAGCCAAGCGGAGGAAACTGTAAGGCTGCAAGCACTGAGATGACTATGCTACTCTGCGAAAAACAAGTCATAAAAACTCAGAAGAACATCTCCCCATGACAAAACACACCCTACTGAGCAAGGACCATAAAACGCAGTTCTCACCCACATCTGCCCCCATGTGCAAGGCCGGTGCGAGACTCTAAGTGACAGGAATACGAATTAAGTCAAATATAAAATAGTATTTAACTCTATGATTAAATGTTAAATCAAATTTAATAATAACAACTAAGATTAGAACATTAATATATCCTTAGAAACTTTTATCATTGGAGTCAGATAAAATAAACAAGGAAAATAAAACGAATAATATAGTAGTATAATTGGAATGAAATAACTTAAACTGAATGTGCATGATAAGACCGAACACGCAGGAGACCTTCAGCCACGCCATTGGATACCGTCCTTGGGCCAGTTGGGTGGCTTCCTTATTCCTCATTTACCTTATTCCCCTTCCCCATTACACTAGCTTTTAGGGGGCTTCAAAGCTAATACATGAACTAACATTTCCTGTGGTCTTTAAATATTATTTGTAGTAAACAATTTGGTGAAAATAACAACTACAAAAAAGAACTTACGGCTAACTGTTAGTGTGGCAGATACTCTGTCATTTCCACACACAAATGTGTATTCTGCAGAGTCGGTTCTACTTGTGTTCATGATCTTCAGCTGATGCAGTTTACCCTGCACCACAATCCTGAACTTCTCGCTCATCTCAATCTCAACTCCGTTTTTCAGCCAGGTGGAAGGAACATTGAAATGTGAAACCTCACACTCAAATGTGGCCACATGGGTCTCTGGAACCTCAATGTTCTTCAGGGGTTTTATGACTCTCAAAGCTGGAAAAACCATTGCATGAAATTAGTTATGTGTATTAGACATCAATTTGATTAGCTATACGTTTGTGACATCTCTAAATTTGTACTTACATTCAACATGTAAATATGCACTGCACTGCAAATGTCCAACTACAGCCGTGTACTCTCCAGCATTGCTTTCTTCAACATTCTGAATGGCCAACTTATGCGCTTTCCTTTCTGACATTATTTGAATATTGGCACTAGGTTTTAGTGCTTGGTTTTTGAACATCCATGTAACCGGTATGTCATCATGGGACAAACTCAGTTCAAAAGAAGCAGTTCCATTCAGCAGGGAGGTCACATCTTTTGGCTTTTTCACAATCTTAACAGCTGCAAGAAAAATAAAATGCAAGTTAGGATCTTTATTATTTATTTATTTTTGGGGTTTCCAGAGCAACTTTATTTCAGCCAAACAATTAACTTACTTTCAACATTCAGTCTGGCATTAGCAGAGAGTTTTCCAAGTTTGAATCCATAGACTGATTCATCTTGAGAGTTGCAATTCTTGATCTTTAGAGTGTGAACCATGCCTTCTACTTTTATCTCATATTTATCACCGGGAAGAATTTCTATTCCATTCTTGATCCACTGGGATCCTTTCACATCTAAATGGGTGAGTTCAAGACTAAATGATGCCTCTTGTGTTTCGGTGACTGTTTGGTTCTTCAATGTCTTCTTGATCTTTACAGCTATAGAAGATACATTTATAATTAGTTATATGTAGTGAAAAAGATTTTCAATACAGAAAATAAATTTAATCCATTTAAAAATTATGTAAACGTACCTTCGACCCTTAGGTTGGCAGATGTCTTGGAGTTTGCCACTTGGTAAGTGTACTCTCCAATATCTTGTGGTCTTGAAATAACAAAGACAAGTCGGCGGACCACACCAATATCTTCACTCCTGACATTGTCGCTAAAGTCAACACGGTGGCCATCTTTAAGCCACTTTCCCTCAGAGTTGGGACTGGCAACCTCACACTCCAGCATAGCAGTTTGGGATTCTGCCACAGTCACATCACAAAGTGGCCTGTTTATAGCACCACCTAGTGGAAGAAAAACATAACCGTATCAATGGTCTGTGTATTTTGCATGTTAAAAGCCCCACCCAAAAAAAATGCATAAACCAGTTCAAGGAGGGGTTTTGGGCACTTCTCAGCCTATTAGACTGGGAAACCAGCTTAAACATTCTAAGACAAGTAAACAAGCTTTGTCAGATTTGAAAAAAAACAAATATCATACCTGACACAGTAAGTTTTGCACTGGATGTCTTTTCACCCGCTGCAAATGCATACTGGCCTTCTTCATCCTTCATGGCATTGATTATGGTGAGGCTACAGCGCTTCCCTTTGGATTCAATTTTGTATTTTGCTCCGGCCTTCAGAGGCTGATTCTTGAAGGTCCAGTAAGCATCTATTCCACTGTGGGAGAGTTCTACTTCAAAGGTGACATTCTGAGTTTCAGTGCACACACAATCCTCCATGTGCTTGATGATTGTGACCTCTGCAAGACAAAAATATGTTTGTTAACAAAGGGAACCCGTGACATATACAGTATCTGTAAGCAAACCCAAAGAAAAAAGCATTACTGTTATCAAAAAATCATATGGGTATTTTTTCTACTTACTCTCAACAGACAGTTTACAAGTTGATTCCACTCTGCCAACAACCATCTTGTACTGTCCTTCATCAGAAGCAAAGATCCTGTTCAAAACCAGTCTCTGTTTGGACCCTTTGGCAACCATTTGGATTCTCTCACTAGCCACGAGAAGCTTGTCATTTTGGTACCATTTCACAGAAGCAACATCAGGGGCAGAGATTTTAGCTTCTAGCACCGCCTTTGTACCCTCAATGGAATGGACATCCTTTAGAGGAGTTACGATTTCAATTGCTATGAAAATAAAAAACAGAAAAATATTACTTTCTGCAATAACTGTATCTGCAATATTGGTACAGTAATTCAGCTTTTAATTATGCATCACCATCAAAAACTAACTTACTTTGAACAGTCAGTTTTCCAGTTGTAGAAATGTTCTGAACCGGAACAACAAAAGAGTACATTCCTGGATCATCCCTGTTGACATTTTCCACCAGAAGTTTGTGGACAAATTTGTCAATGACAATGTGAACTCTGTCAGTGGCAGAGATAGGCTGACCATTTTTCATCCACGTTCCCTCTACATTTTCTTGAGAGAATCGCACCTCCAATTGGGCTATATCACCCTCACAAACAGTCAGATCAGAGAGTCCCTGCATCAGAGTTACAGGGCGCACTGAAACGAGAAGAAAGGAGATCATTATTTAAACAAGACCTTTAACCAAAAGCTATTTTACTGGAAAGATTATTAAATTGAGTAAAATTAAAGATTAAATTCATATTCTACTCACGTTTCATCTTCAGTGTGGCACTTGTCTTCAGATCACCCACTTTGAAAGTGTATTTGCCCTGGTCCTCCTTCCGGACATCTTTTACAGAAAGGGAGTGTCTGCCACGGCGAGAGGACACACCATATTTAAGGGTTGGGGTAATTTCTTTGTTCTCAAAGTACCAGGTGCCTTCAGCATCCTCACGGGACAGTTCACACTCAAATTCTCCAGAGTATGTCTCAGGCACTTCGACGCTTTCCAGATTTTTCACAATTTCCAGTAGCGCACCTGTATAACAGATAAAATATTACATCTGACCAAAACCTCAAATGTGACTATAAAACATGAAATAAAAAGAGCAACAATTGAAATAAAAAACATAACGAGTTTATGCTTACCTTCAACATGAAGTTTGGCAGTAGTTCTTATGTGGTCATCGTCAACAACAGCACAAGTGTACTCTGCAATATCTTGCATATTGATTGTCAGCACAGAGAGGAAGTGCACCTTTCTGTCAGAGTGCATTCTGTATTTGTCTCCAGAGAAAATTTCTGCATTGTTCTTCATCCATTTGACCTTGACAAATGGCTCATTTGTCTCACACTCAAAGGTCACCATTGTGTCTTTCTCTTTTGCATAGGCATCCTCCAGGATTTGGCTAAAAGATACAACTTGCTTGCCTGCAAAAAACCCACAGAGCATTTATTAGATAACTTCACTGAGAAATTATATGAACAATGATCACTAGAGAAACACACATTACATACCTTGCACCAACAAAAAGGCATGGCTCGAGGCCTCGCCAGCAATGTTAATGGCTTTGAACATAATACTGGCAGAGTCCTCAGCCGAGACATCTCTGATCACTAATTCACAGACATTATCCTCAGGCCAGTACCAATAAACACGGTCTGACTTCTCAAGTAAAATTCCGTTTTTGAACCACTGGCACTCTGGATCCGGTTTACCAACAACCCTACAACGGAAGTGAACTTCATCAGACTGTGAAACTGTCTGGCTCTGAATTCTTTCCAAGATCTTTGGAGCCTCCATGCTAGGAGAGAGGGCTACTTTATCAGGTCTAATTGTAGGAATGGTAAGTTTGCGTTCTTCCTCCTCTTTCTTCTTTTCAGCCTCAGTTACCTCTTTGGTCCAATGCTGAAGCTCTTCTTTTCTCTTCTTTAACATGCCTTCATATGATTCGTCCTTCCTACGAGACTTCAACTCAACAGAGGATATGGCTTCATAATAGCCCTCTTCAGTCCTGCGTTTAAATTTGCTTCGCAGCTCTTCTGTCTCTTCTGTAGATTTTTCATGAACAACTCTCTCCGCCTTCCTCAGTCTAACAACCTCTTTTGTTTGTAAAGTGTCTGAAGGTTTATCCACCTTTACAACATCAAAAGATACCCGGCCAGGTTCAGCGGCAGGCACCTCTGGAGCCTTTGTCTCAGGAGCACGGCGCAAGATTGACCTGAAGTCTTCTTTTTGTTGGACTTCAAACTTTACAGTGTGCTCGGCTGTACCCTCTGGGTTCTCAGCCAATACTCTGACATCTCCAGAATCATAGGACTTACAGTCAGTGATTTCCAGGTAGTGAATGCCATCATATTGCAGTCTGAATCTTTTGCTCTTCCGAATTAGCTGTCCATTGAGGTACCAGTTGACCTTGGGAGTTGGGTAACCAGTCACTCTGCAGCGATATTTGGCTGTTTCCGCCTCAAATACTCGTATGGGTTCTGGGAGCAGGACTATCTCTGGTTTGGTCTTCTCACTCATGTCGTCCCCAGTAACTCCTGCAGGTGCACCCTCATGAGCAATTCGCTCCATTTCATCTATTCTCTGTACTTTCCTTCCCTCTGGCAACTGACTTTCCTCTACCAGACTCTTCTCGTCCTTCACAATCAATGTTGCAGAAGTCTGGTCAACACCAAACTTGTTAGTGGCTCTGCAAGTAACAACACCACTATCTCTGGAATAAGCAACTTCATAATCAAGACTGCAATAGCCAAACTCATTGATCATGCGCAGCCTGTTAGCAGCTTCTAGTGGCTTGCCATCATGCAGCCACTCAACAATCATGGTTGGGTCACCGATAGGGGTGAGTCTGCAATCAAAGTGCACAGGACCAAATCGCTTCATCCTGACTGAAGTAAGCTTCTTTTTGAAGTGTGGCTTCTGTTGCTTTTCCTTGTCATAGAGGTCACCTTCTTCCCATTGTTCCTGGCCATAGCGAAGATGCAGAGGTTCAATCTCTGGTGCAGCAATTTCCTTAGCCTTATATGTCCCTTTGGGAATGATGAGTCTTCTTTCTGGTTCGGGCTCAGTGTACTCTACCTCCACATTGACTCTGCAGCGGGTGGTATCTCTGCCAGCTTTGTTTATGGCTGTGGCTGTGTACCAAGCACTGTCAGAGCCAGAGGTCTGTGGAATCTTGAAATGTGCTTCTCCCTTGGTACCCTCAATTCTGAAATAAGAATTTCATCATAGATAAATGACAAAAAAGCAAGCCATAATTCAACAAAATGTTTAATTTGAGAGGCAAATCACTTACTTGACGTGAGGGTATTTATGAGGAGATATTATATCACTGTTTTTTAGCCAGACAATATCAGGAAGGGGGTTTCCAATGGCTTTCACTGCCAACTCAACTAAACTTCCCTGCTTAACACTAATGTTCTTTAGCTTTTCTATAAACTGAGGTCGGACCAAATTTTCCTTCGCTGTAACAGATAAGACAAGGTTTTTTTGTTTTATTATTTTACAATGTGTCACAAGTCTAGAGCTTAACATTTTTTCAGAACAATAAAATGATGTACCTTCAACTGTGAGAGTCATAGAAACAATAGCCTTTCCTGCTCTGTTCTGAGCAACTACGCTCCACTCTCCAGAATCCTGAGGCATAGCAGGAACCACAATCATTGACTGAGTTCCATCCTCCTTTACCACAATCTTGTGGGTGTAGTCATTGACCACTTGTTGCCCTTTGGTAAAGATAATAATCAAGAAAAAAAAACAATGACATATTCAGTTTCCATCATCTTTTTCTACACACATGCAAGCAAGAAATAAAGTTACTTACAACAAAGCTGAAAAGAACACACAATTTAGCAATTAAAGGGATAGTTCATTTACTCACCATAATCATGCTCTAAAACACATATGCCTTTCCTCCATGGAAAACAAAATGAGATGTCAGGCAGAATATTAACCTTTAGTCACCATTCACTTTCATTGCATGGTGACTGGGGATAACATTCTGCCAAACATATCTTATTGTGTTCCACAGAGGAAAGGAATAAAGTGAGTAACTTCAAAGTGAGTAAATGACAGAATTTTCATTTTTGGGTTAACTATCCCTTTAACACTGAAAACCACTTACCAATGTGGAACCAGTAGGTGTCAGGCATGGGTCTTCCAACTACTTTCAGATCAAACCTTGCAGTCTGTCCTTCAAAACACCTGAAGGATGATGGCTTCTGTACAAATACAGGCTTATACAGCCTCTCCAGTTGGGTCTCATCCGTGTCATCAAGCCTACGAGCAGGAGAGCGGCTAACAGACCGTCCAGGAGAACGTCCAGGGGAGTAGCTAATTGATCGTGCAGACATTGGAGATGTAGACCTAAAAACATTACAAATGTAACATGTTTACTTAGCATGTACTGTATTCCTAAATAATAGGATCCTGGTCACAGAACAGTCAATCCAGAGATAAAGTAAAGCTCAGAAGTTAAGGTTAGTTAGGCAAAGTGACACTCACTGGACTCTCCTCACTGCTTCGGCTTGAGGGTAGTAAGGCTGTGCAGCTGAAGTGGACTCCACATAGAGCTTTCCGGAACTGACAGCATTACCCTTCATATTGCTGGAAAATGCAGTATAGATTCCCTCATCTTCTGGCAGCACCACAGGAAGGCGCAGACTGGCTCTACCATCCTGTAGAGCCTCCATCTGATATCGGCCTCCATGCCTAATGCGCTTGCCATCTTTATACCAGGCAATCTATTTAACACAAATAATATAATTACTTTAACACACAACAAAGGTAATGATATACTGTACCTTCTTCTCTAGAAATGTTGCTGTAAGAAAACTGCCCTTCAATAGAATTAGCACTTACCTTTGGTAATGGTTGTCCTTCCATCTTGCAATGGAAAGTGACACCCATTCCTTCCAAAATTCTGTAGCTTTTGACTGGAGTGCTAAATGAGGATCCAACAGCCTCATGCTCAGCAATACTCATGACCATCTCTTCACCATCCTCAATCACCAGCTCTTGGTATGTTATTTTAAGGATGCGTATTTCGATCTCTTGGATTATTCTTTGCTCGATTGCAGATATTTGAAACTCCTGAAAACAATGCTATTTGTTATTATTTTTAAATAATCCTGAATATACAGTACTGGGCAAAAAGTTTTAGGCACTTGTGAAAAATGTTGCATAGTGAGGATGTCTTCAAAAATAATTACATAACTAGTTTTAATTTATCACTAAATGTCATACAAGTTCCAGTAAACATAAAAAAGCTAAATCAATATTCGGTGTGACCACCTTTGCCTTTAAAACAGCACCAATTCTCCTAGGTATACCTGGACTCAGTTTTTCTAGGTTGTATGGGCAGATAGGATGTTCCAAGCTTCTTGGAGAATTCGCCACAGTTCTTCAATCTATTGCATAGCTCCCTGTTCTTCTATTTTAATCTTTTCTATTTGCAAAAGTAATGTTTGGGAGTCTAATATTTATATTTTCTATTGACACACTAAAGCTGAAGATAACCATCTTAAGACAAATACTTTTGTGAAACATCTTATGTGCCTAAGACTTTTGCCCAGTAATGTACGTATTCTTTCTCAGAATTTCTTTGAGGCATTTATGTATGCAAAACAAAAAAATTATTTCCCAAAAATGAACATTCCATCCTAATTTACTCACTCTAATGTAATTCCAAACACAAATGACTTTCTTATGTGGCTCCATCATATTCAAGTCTTCTGAAGGCATACAGTTTTGGTGAGAAATGACCAAAAATGTA
Organism: Xyrauchen texanus; assembly: GCF_025860055.1. Taxonomy (NCBI): domain Eukaryota; kingdom Metazoa; phylum Chordata; class Actinopteri; order Cypriniformes; family Catostomidae; genus Xyrauchen; species Xyrauchen texanus. Next base: position 49,677 of record NW_026266180.1, read on the forward strand.
AGTAATTTTTCAACAAAAACCTTCACGTCTGTCGGAAGACTAGTAATATTACACGTGAGCCGCATACACTACTTTTTTGATAACTTCGGTCATTTTTTAAGCTTTTTCAAAGTGAGGCACTGTCTTCTGCTATTGTATTGAAAAGACAGGCTATGATATTTATTAAAACATCACCTTTTCTGTTCCACATAAGAAAGAAATTCATACGGGTTTGGAGCATCATTAGGCGACTAATTAAATAAATATTATTTTTAACTGAACTATTTCTTTGAAAAATAATATAAAACACAATACAAAAATTACTAAAATCTTGAATCATAATGT
>NW_026266181.1:0-50000 GCF_025860055.1 Xyrauchen texanus
GAACAGAAAACACATTTAGCAACCGCTTGTCAAATCATGACAACTGATACATTTACAAATAAAGCTGCATGAAACAGTATACAGAAAATGTGTGCGGTGATCTCAAAGCTGCTCTCCTTTTCTCAGCGTGCCATCCTCACACCTCAAAGCAGTTCTATAGCCATTCTGAACCACTATCCTGTTAACATTTCATTAACTATGGTTCTCATTAACATGCATTTGCATTATAAATGTGTGTGTGTGTTAAGTACATTTCATTTTCCTTTCTGCAAAGAAAGACCTCATATATATATATATATATATATATATATATATATATATATATATATATATATATATATATATATCTCCATCACGTCTGCATGAGCCACTCCGTCACCATTTTAATGAAGTGACAAAAAAGCACCAACTTAACAAGCCGATCTACTAATGAATTTCCCTGAATGCTAATCGTTTGATGAGGAGATATTTTCTGTGACTCGGGCTGAGTCAACTCATGGTATCCAGAATATATATATTCAAAAAAATATGTTGTGAAAATGCATCAGAGAAACAGTCCAACTAGGATATCTTTAAATACATTTGGTGCAAGAGGTAAGGGGTAATGTGCAGTCAGTCTGTAGTAATAGCTAAATAAACCATGGGATAGATTGATTACTGAAGTTAGTTGGACATGTGTGATCTAGTCTAGATCCCAACCTGAACTGCAAGTTCTCTGAATGCCAGTAGATCCTTCAAGCATGGGCAAAGTTCCTCATCAATATTCAATGGTTTATTACTCTACAATGAGCATCAGACTGCAGCTGGGAAAAGGCATCATGGGTAATACAAGAGTAATGTGTACGCTCACGCTTGCGTTCCAAGGAAGAAAAAGTCATACAGCTTTTAAACAAAATTAGTAAATCCTGACAAAATTTAAATCAATTCTGATTAACTATGAGAGGCCCATAAAAACTTAATAAAAAAAATAAAATGCATAAATAAAAAAGTCAGATGGATCATTCATATACCATCCTAATAATAAATATAAAAAAAGTAAAAGGGACACATATAGTGTCCTTCCCAAAGTGATCACTACATGTATGTAAATATAAATTACACTGTGATCAAAGCATGTTACATATCCAGCACGGCCACAGCGGCCACAAATAAACTGATCACACTGTCTGTCCTCATTCAGCACAAGCAGAGAGCTAATCCTCTTCAAACCGACAGTGACAGCGCTGGAGTGTATGTGTAGCCCCCCTCCCCACTCTCAGTACACTGAAGATTCAGTTCACACATTTATGATGGGCGGCATTAAATCATACGCTGACATCATCCCGTTCCAATCAACACGAGGCAGTTCGTACAGACGCGTGAAACAGAGCTTTCTCGTAAAGCGCTCACAGAGTTTGTGTGTGAGGGAGAGAGAGGGAGCAACAGAGACAGAGAGAGAGAGAGACAGAGAGAGAGAGAGAGAGAGAGAGAGAGAGAGACACAAACAACACAATGCAAACAGACACTTGTTGGGTAAACAGACGCACTGAGCAAACGGGATTCCCTCTAACAGGCAAATCCGGCACACATGCTTAGAATTTCATCCCTATAAACAATAACAAAATATTAACGCACACACATCTCCACTAAGCAAAAGAAATGTAAGGCAATTTGACATTTCAGATCTTGACACACCTGCTCTGCTGATGGAGGCAAAGAGATTCTGATTTCCTTGTCTGAAACCAAGACACATTTACAGTGGTATTGTGTACTGTGTGCCAGTACCAAAATGGCACAGTACACAATACCATTAAAAATAAAATAAAAATTTGTATAAAGAAATCAAAGCCTACATTTAGGACCATAAAGATTGTACATTGTAACAATATTGCAGGACACTTAAGCACAAGTTACCCTCTACTTCTCATTATAATAACACATCTGAACATTTCCCAATGTTTTCAATAATGATCCTCATTAGGTTAATGTTTATTTATTTAATTTTTTCATTCAAGGATTATAGTAAAAAAAATGATCTGCTGTAATTCTATCACACTTTATAACAATAACAGACTTGAATTATTTTTAATCTGGACAATTGAAATGTCTATTATTGTGGTTGATTTTTTTTGGTAGTATTTAAGACATCTCAGTAAGACAATGAAAAACATTATTATAATTTTTTTCCCCTGAATTTTATTGTTTTTAACCTAATGTATGTTTGTATCAACTCAAACCTTGTAGTGCTAAACAGAAGGGAAAAAAATGTGTGTGTGTGTTTAAATATATAACAGTACATTGTCACAACTGATTTCCTTCTCACTTGTTTTGTGAAAGTATGATCATCGGGACATGCTATAGATGAAAGATAGCACAAAGGAGAAAAAAACAAAATCAACAAAAATAATTAGTATGTAAAAAAAGAGAGAAAAACAAATACAAAACAAATGAACTGAAGAGCTGCAACATGGACTAAAAAGCGACAGAGCTGCTGTCATGTGCCAAGTCATAAGTGAGGTCAGGAGGGGGTAAGGTCATGTTCGGAATAGCATCGGAGATTATACAGAATTTAGAGAAGAGAATGTATTGTGGCATACTCTAAATAGCCCTGAAAAATCCAACAGATGAGGCACAGAGAAAAAGAGAGAGAGAGAGAGAGAGAGAGAGAGAGAGAGAGAGAGAGAGAGAGAAAGAGCACAAGCAGGTTGAACTCATTAACTCTGGATGAGGAGGGATTATTTTAAGGCACTGCTGACCCCTACTGGAAGATAGAGGAACAGTTTCACATCCCCCACCATAACAAGTCTTCTCTGGCTGTCTCTAAAACTAGAAAAACAGTAATTATACACTGTGAGCTCACACTCCCTTCATAAAGTAAAAAAATAACCTGCTTCTAAGATGTTTTGCTTGCATGAATGAAAAAAAATACAAATAACACAACAAGTTATCTTAACATCCCCTACACTGTAAAATGCCTTTCAGAGAAGATCTGAACTGATATACTTAGTGATGTTTGCTATTTGCACCTCTAATAAGTAGATTTCTTTTTTTCTCAAGGCAGAGTCTGCTGTTCTGTCTGTTAATACGTTTTATTAACTACAGTAAATTGTAAAGACAATGAGACATTTACTCAATTAACTCAAGTTTGCATTTACATATTTGGCAGATGCTTTAATCCAAAGTAACTTGAGTGCATTCAAGGTATATACACACCGATCTGCCACAACATTAAATCCACATGCCAAATATTGTGTAGGTCCCCCCCCACGTGCTGCCAAAACAGTGCCAACCTGCAATGACCAACAATCAAGCCATGCTCCAAATCACTGAGATCAAATTGTTCCACATTCTGATGGTTGATGTGAACATTAACTGAAGTTGACCTGTATCTGCGTGATTTAATACACTGCACTTCTGCAACATGTTTGGCTGATAACATGGAGGACTGTTGGTGCCAAATGGGCTGGTTGAATATTTCTGTAACTGATGATCTCGCACAAAACAGTCGCTTTGGAAATCTGAAAGAGGGTTATCACCAAACCAAGTCTGGTTTAACAATTGCATGTGTGCAAGCCCAAATTAACTAAGGACGAAACCACAATAATAAAAACATGTTGGACAGAATGTTATATCTGGAGGCAAGTCACTTTTCCACCATTGGGCCAAACATTTCTTGACGTGGGATTGCACTGTTCTGTGCCAATCTGAGAACGTTGGCATGGTAACGTTTTTTTTATAAAATAAATTCTATTGTGGTGCTGTAAATCTAAATTAGCATGGACTGACTGAACAAGTGACCAATCGTGAGTCGCCACATCACTCCAGATGTTCCACAAGAATGATTCTCTATCCAGAGTATGATTAGCTAACCATGCTGAGAAATCCAGAAAGTTTTGTAATCAAACCATAGTGGAAATGCAAATGAAACCATTCCTTAACATGCTCAGAACCTTTCGATTGGCTGAAAAGCCCTTAAACAATCCATGTATAGAACGACTCAGTATGGAAGTGCTCTGAAGGAGTCTAACACACCCCATGAGAGCTCTTGTGTCTCAACAGTTTGGCAGAGCTGAGAGTGGGGCAGACGGTAAGTGAACAAGAGAGAAGTGATTTACAGAAGGCAGCACTGAAAGATCAGTTCTGTTTGGAGAGGCCATGGAGAGTGCAGAGCAGGTGGCACACGGGCACTGCCCATGCTTTCAGCTCTCACCTGCCAGGATCTACAGGGCCACCTGGTAGGGATGAAATTACCACAAAATCTCCATAATAATCCACCCAATCAGCAGCCAATCAGATGCAATGTGAGCCAAGTGCTCCATTCAACACGAATCCAACAGAAAGGCAAAAGCAATAAGGAGAAAAAAAGTCACTAATTGTTTTGCTTTTGAAAGGGGAAGAAGGCAAGCACGTTCCTCGTGTATCCATGAGCTTCTGCTTATCGGATATGAGGGGTGGTGACATCATCAGCTGGGTGGCCTATGGGAGGGTTTGGGCCAAGCCTAAGCGGAGGTGCCCAATCTGCGTAGCAGTGCAGAGAGGAGGAGCCTGTGAGTGTGTTTGATAAATCTGTTGGCTCAGCACAGCATGTTTCACATCTGTAGCCAATTCGCTCAAAGCCCAGCAGCATTTCTGCACTTCTCTAGAGAGTAAATGACAAAAGTGGGAGATACAAAAAAATAAAATATCACAAATAGATACATGCTGCCTAATCCAGTCTTAGGTAGGAAATGCTGACATGTGGAAGTTGAGCACTAAAATACCTATACAGTATTATACTTTACCAGTATTTGGGTTTCTCTTTATTTAAAGAAATAGTTCATTTATATAAATAACACAAATGGTGTCACCATATACTGAACCCTTGCATCGTTTGTTCTTCCGTGGACCATTAAAGGAGATGTTTTGAAGAATGTTCACAACACATTTTTCATAAAAAAACAGGGCATAGTGTGACACGGGAAATGTAATGCTAGTTCTAAGAAAAGCTATAGCATCATTTGTTTGCTGATGCCAAGTGGTTTTATATTTTGATATATAATGCAATAAAATACAGCCATTGTATATGTGGCCAATGGCTGTTCAGTGCCCAAACAAATTTCAGGCAATTGTAAATCAAGAATCTGTGCAATACTGTTGCTATTGTGAGTATTGTGATGGTCATTTCGGTGAAAAGGGCATTCTAATGTATCAACTGTGATGTCCAGACCATATCTACTTGCAAACTCTTCCTCAAAGGAAACATCAGTGGAGACCAAACAAATAGGCAAAATGTCTTAAAGGACAAACTCTTAAAGACTATGGAGAACAAAAACACAAGTAGGAGAAGGCAAGCTATTTTTGAACTCTTCTTTTGAAACATTCATACTTACATATTCCATACATCCATATATATGGATGACTGATTCCACATTCCTAGCATGCTTTGCCTCCAAAACATATTCTGGTGATAAGGAAGATGGATGTATCCTGAGATGAGAAGTGAATGATTGGGCACTATGAGCTTTTTCTTCTTAACATTAGCCAGTCAGGGCTGTGCAGCTACACCAAGAAAGATCTCTCATGGGTTATTTATCAATACAACCAGGATCCCCATGTCTAACTGTTAATTATAAATGCAACTGGGAGTTCAAGACTCAATTGATCTTTGTGTATTGATTAAGACAGACCGATTGGCTCTGAGAGATCGTTATCTATTGGACACTATTGGGTATGTGTAACTGACTTAACTACTTCTAGAAATGTCCACCTTTAAAGAGAGAAAATTCTATGCACTACACATTTGAAGTGTTTGTAACCCTAAACTCGAAACTTCCTGAGTGGATAGAGTATGAATGCAGGACTCAAGTGAGCATTACAGGAACAGACGCAATAGAATTTGTTCACGTCAACTTCCTCAACCAACAAGTGCAAAACTACATTTTCAAGAATCGATTAGTCGGTTGGCTTCCTATATGATTTTCTTAACAAAGCCCAATCTTTAGTAGTTCCTGGTTTATCTAACCCAGATTTGTTGGACTTGTTGTACAGGGGTATTTACATAAGACATGTTTTTGTTTGCAGAAACAGCTAGACGGAGTACAATGGAACAGAATGTAGGGGACTGGAGGCATGTTTTAAAAGTGGGACTAAATTAACTTGACACCTTCAAGTCAAGTCAGTGTATTTGTATAGTGCTTCACACAATACAGGTCGTTTCAAAGCAGCTTTACAGAGCTTTTACAGACAATGTAATGTCAGCAATGTTTTAAATTACTCATTCAGCAGTCTAATTTTAAAAAGTTATTGAAAACCATGCCTTAAAAATCGATTGTCTTTCGGCCCCCAGTGAGAAAGCCAAAGGCGGCTGTAGCAAGGAACCAAAAACTTCATAAGACTTTAGGTAATGGAGGGGGGAAAAAAATACTTTGGGAAAACCAGGCTCGCATGGGGGAACCAGTTTTCCTCTGGCTATTAAGCATGAATATGATGTCAATATTAGTTAGATATATGAAATACAAGTAATTTATTAAGTAAAAGGAGTAGATTAAATGTCTTTGAAGTCCATCCTGAATTGATTGTGGAAAACGCAATGCTCATTACTATGCTCCAAAAATAATAAATAAATCATTTATGTGATGCAATGAAAAAAAATACATAAATCTAAGGGTGCCTATGACTAGGAAAGCTCCAACAGAGAGTTTGACCAATAGTGATGTGCAAGTTTGGTTTTAAGGGTGTGGAAAGTGCCTTGTCAGTTTGAATTTAGCAGGCATATAGCAAATTAGTTTTGAAAGCATTTTCTCATTGATCTATGGATACATACATCAGAGTCTGTTGCTTTTTCAACTTCTGGTTCCATGATGGTGACAGCTAATTATAATCCAAATTAAAGCAACAAACCTAAAATATCAAAACTGAAAAAAGGGGGAAATCTAGATAAACTAGTCGACCTTCGAATCTAACTAGTTGGTTGTTGGATGACTAGTCAACCATTTTGAACCATCCCAAACAGTGAATGAACTTCAAATCAGCCGCCAATAGTACAAATACATCTGGCATATATCTGAATTGCTCTACCACTAAACTCAACTCTAGACTCTGTATAAACCTTTCAAACACATCCTGTTGACTGGGAGAAAGAAATATATTTGTCTTCCTTTAATCGCTAATGACTACACATGTTGCTTTCCTTGTCTATCAAACTGGACCGCTGAATGTATTCCTGCCGACTGGCACACTCATCCAAACAGAACTGCTCTAGAACCACTGCACGTGAAGGTAACGTGAACTGTGTGATTGCTTGTCGCCACATTTTCTGTGCCACTGCCTTATAGGGCACCCTGGGAATGACTGCACTGGGACAGAGTGCCTTTGAGTATTGATGAAAGTGTTTGCTACTTGGTCACTATTGTAGGTGTGTAATTGAAAATGCTTGTTCGCCCATGTTTTGTTATGTGCAATAAGGGTCAAGGTCCATCTGGCAGGTTCAACTGTCATGGGACAACAAGCACACCCCATCAGAAATCTAAGAAATCTACAGCAACACCTGCCCTAACCACATTGATGGTGCAGGCCATTGAGATACAGAAGGACTTGCAACACAATGGCTCATACAACCTAGAGAAAGAGCTTACAGACTATTCGGTGGATAGGGACACATGTGTTGTGCTTTGGGTGTGTGGAAAGTTTAAAAACTAGTGGGAAATTAACACATTTCTGAGAGCACAATTTGACTCATCTGACTGAAATGGATAGGTGATATTCAGAGTGCATTGCAACCGATACAAAATATAAAGCTACGGTGTACTGTATAATGTGTGTGTCACAAGCATAGAAACATTTATATTCGACAATAAGGAATTCCCAATAATGGACTTCAAAACGGACTCCTAATAGTTTCCCAAACACGATGTCTTCTATTGGTTTGAGAAAGAGATATTCCCACTCCAAACTCAAACCATTGGTTGAGTCAATGTTGCGCTGTCAGGCTAATCAATGTTCTCAACGTTGTCACATTATGACACATCACTTTTGAAAACCCTTTCATTTCTTTCTCGGTGTCAATTTTATGCACCATCATCCTTGAAATCAATAGATTCGCAGTGTTTTCTAAACTATAGTGTACTGAGCCATAAAAAGAAAGTAATAAATGCATTGAGAATTTTCGGACCATCCCTTCTCATTTGCTGTTTAGTGGGATATGTCAAAGCTGCTTTGGAAAGGCAGGGCCATATGTCAGCTTTATGGGTGTGGGAGGCAGAGAAGCACAGCTGCCTGCAGAGGTGGGCCCAGGGCTCAAGGCAGGCGAGTCGGTAAATATGTGAGAGGAGAATTCATTAATGCTAGACTCATTTATGTAGCTTCACTGCTCTGTTTGTGAACTTCAATATGGGATGATTTAACCCTGTCTGCAGGCTTTAAGAACAAGACAGACACACATTCATAGGTATCTTCTTTCAAATTCTAAAGAGCACACATAGTTAAACCTCTAAACAAATACAGGTGCACCCTTGGTTTTTGCATTCAAATAGAGGACTAAAGCACAGACGTTACGCTTGTTTATCGACAGAGACATAAAGATTAAACCACGCCTGCACACCTATTCTTGCACTCCCAAAACTGTCCTTTAGTAGCTGGTGTTAAACACAAAGCTGAGGTCTACTTATATACAGCTCAAGGTTTTAGTTTTTATGTTATAGTTTTTACGACTAAAACTAATAGCTGTACCCAAAGTATGCAAGATAATAATTACTGTGTTCCGAATCACTTCAATATGCGCGAGAAAGTTAACCTATTGTGTTCTTAATATGCATGCATGAGTTTCAAAAGAGTGAATATCAATCTATAATTGAATGTTTCTACAGCTATTGGCACTTTTGGCTCTGAGGACCTTAAAAAAAACTAATCATATGATCATAAGAGAACTGTCATTGTTTTCGAAAAAGTCATGAAAAAAATGTTATGTCCACACATCTCAAATGATCATTCATACTTTTTTTGGAAATAGCAATGTGCTGTTCATGTTGATGTATTTGGCTTTGCTTTATTCACATGTCTTAAATTACATTTTAAGCATGCTGTTCACTTATATTGTGTTGTCTGTTGTAAAATAAGAATAAATCTCAATATATCTCAATAAATTTTTAAAAAAAATTCAGGGCACCAAACTCCTCACCTTTCAGAGTAATTTGCTGTTTTGAAACCATAATCGGTCACTTTTGATTGTGAAGAGCAATGATTAATGTGAAAAAGTGAGTGATGTTTCTACGTTTTAAGAGTCTTTCACGTGACTTGCGTCAGCGCTGCAGAACACATTGAAGTCTATGAAGTGACGTCACTTTACACCAAAATATTTTTCACACGCTCACGTTTTTGCTTCACCAATAATGCCTTTGAGAGTATTTATAAAACTGTCCACATTTGTGAAGAGCCACTGAATGTCTCATTTCTTTTAAAGAAAAATTACCTTATCGTTTATGAATATCCGATACCCCAGTTACTGAACAAATTAAAACTCACCAAGAAAACGCTTTGACCTAAACATAAACTATTATATTACTTTCTGCTATCAAAGCAACTGCAAGCCTTTTTTTATCTTCCTAATACATGTTTTCAATGTTTATATTTTTTTACATGGCAAACTCGTAAAATCGGCCCACTGTGACGCTTTCTGCAAATCTTGTCATGTGGAGGGAGATGCGGCGGGCATTGAACAGAGCGCTGACATGTCGACTCAACTCAAGTGAAATGCACTTTACAATGATGAAAGAACATTATTAAAACTCAAAATGATAATCATTTGTCTATTATTGTGGTCTTTTCTGACAAAAGCCATGCTCAGCAGTTTAAATAGGCTCCTGTAGGACAATGATACCGTAGATCTGCTTTGTGTTCATAATTCTTATATTGAAGTCAGTAGATTTGTAGCCATGCAAGTTTTAATGAAGGAGAAGGTAAGGACGTTATTGAATCTCACTATTATTATTGTCTTTTTAGATGAAAAATAATGCTCAGACTGAAGACTATAGATCTGCTTTGTTGTTTTAATGCTTAAACACTATTAAGTCTCTTGGTAGATTTCGGTCATGAACGACTCAAAATTATTCACTGACTCACTCATAGCACATAAGACGCTCATTTGTTGCCACCCAGTGACGTTTCCAGAAGGGGTCACTGAACTAATCAGTTAATAAAATTTAACAAATTTATGAAACAGAAGCAAGACTCACCAAAATACTCTTTATTTTGCAGCTAATTCTGCACAATTGTAAACTCGAATAAACTTCAATCACTAAAATAACTGGAATTAGTGCTTTCAGCTCATTCTTTAATGAAAATGAAATTTAATTCTGAAAATATCCCCAGAAAATGTGTTAGTGGATCAGTCATTGTCTTAACTTTTTCACCCCTCATGAGTTTGCATCCCTGTAATTTGTTGTGGCATTACAAGAACAATTCTACAAATTAGAAAAGAAGCTAATTCGTTGTTTTTCATTACCCATTTAGTGCTCTTGCCACCTGTGACCTCGCACAGTGTAGTCCAACTATGTGACTTGTTTTTTAGGTTTATGTTTTGCATAGCCAAATTTCAAACATGACATGTTAACACGCTACTAAGACGGACAGAAAACATGGACAAGTTCTTGAAAAGGAAAAATATTGACGAAGGTTTGCCTATGTGGGTTAGTGTGCCGTAGAATTTTTTTAGTCGTAAAAAGTGTGCCATGGCAGAACAAAAGATTGAGAAACACTGGGCTAGGGTTTTTTGTTGTCATTTTTGTGCAACATCACACACAGTGTGCATAAGACGTAGCAGCATGTGGAAATGGAGTCAAGAGATGGCTTAATTATCAGTTGTCTCTGTAAATTAGAAATAGGAGAACGTGTTTGAACATCAGAAAATTAAAAACTACTTTTTGGGGCCAATGAAGCTCTTATTCTCAGTTTTGGAAACACCCGGCACATCTGGAGGTATTTGCAGGCCTTGTACTAGCAGTCTGAGGCCTGCACCATCATTTCCCATGTGTGTCTCATTTACTGCTAAGCACCCAGACCAGTCAGCAATGCAGAAATGAGTAAACACAGCCGGCCAGAGAAGGAAAGAGAGAAATAATCTGGGGTGTTTACCCTGTTTGAACCTTGCTGGACTCAGTCGGGTTCACGTTGAAAGTGAAGCTCTTGGACTTTATCCAGAGAGGTCTCAACTCGCACAGGAGTCAACTAACACCAGATCTCATAAGTTTCACGTCCCCAGACGAGCCCTAAAGCATTATGCAAGCGCTTTCACTAACAGTCCACTTACTCCTAGACCTCAGAGGGGCACATGGCGAGCCAATAGACGAAATAACTCAACACTCATACAGAATCCAACAGGCCTTATGGTGCGGTTTTGAGCATTGGGAGCTTTGTGTGCTTTTATTCATGTAGCTTTGTGTTTAAATAGCAAACCACCAAACACAGGGAAGTCCACGATGTATCGTTATTCAAGGAAGGTTACCCACAATGTCCTTTTAAAGACATAACTCACTTCATTGAAGTTTTATTTCCTGTGTTGGGGTATTTTCTATTGAAACAAGACATTTGGACAGGTCATATTGAACGACTCACTTTAAAGCATTCCACAAAGGTATAATGTATGCCATCTGGATCACAGATATGGACAAATGAAAAATGACCCAACGCAATGGAAATCAAAAGTGCATAACCTGTGAAGAAGGGTAAAACAAGGTTAATTTGCTCTTAGGACATTATTATTGTGATGCTTAGGTGGACACATCATAAATCTAATCAAAAAGAGTAAGGAAGGTCCACTCGTGCATGACAACACATCTCAAAAATGGTTTCTCAGAAATACTCCAAGCAAACTAAATTTACTCATGAAGTCAGATTTGGTCCGAACACTTCAGAAGTGTACTGGCATTCAATTCCCTCACTCTCAGGGGTTTGAGAGCTAATTCAAAATACAGAAACAAATACAGTATACATTACTCTCACACTGAAATTTCACGAGATGCATCTGACTGTCCTCGCGCCTGCGGCCAAATCAGAGCCACGCCGATTAGGGCCATTCAGCACTTTTGCTTGTGTGATATTGCTTAAATATGTTCCATTGATATGAAAGCTACTGTTAAGAACATAACTGTAAGCTCAAGATGGTGTGCCATCCTACACCCAACACACATTAGAGAATGAAAGCAATACAGGCCAAAAATCATCATGCTAAGCTTCCAATATTTATTTTCTTCTCTCCGTCCTTACTTTTACCCATGTGAAGGGCAGACAGGAGGGGTGGCTGTCCTCTCCTAATGAAGCACACAGATTACATCTCCACCTTCACATTTATTTCACTTTCTGCTCTGATGTACGGTTAATGCTTCTGAGGAAATGATGGCGAATGAGCAAGCGCCTGGAGTTATTCCCCCTGCCTTTTATATAATTCAAATCAACCTGCTTAAAATGGCAGCCGCTCACTGCTATTTAGCTCAAATCAAATCTGAATAAATCCATAGAAATATTTTTGCAGTTCAGCACAAATGAAATAAATCCTCACTTTGGTAACACAGCTGAGAATTACAATTCATTGCGGGTTCGGGAGAAGATGAGCATTGACAGAAGGTTAAGAGAATATTGCAGCAGGTAGCTAATCTTAAAGCAAATGCATATATAACATATTTTGCATATAAGCCCTCCAGCTAGCATTTCACAGTAGTTTTCTCATTTATGCCATCTCTTAGCCTTCATCACCTCATGTTAGCAGAATATGGTGATACTGTCGAAACATGTAATTGTTGCTCTTTATTTCCACATTCATATTTCAATGAGCTTGTTGTCAAACGAGAATTTATGTGGACCAGCTGTGCAGGTGTGTATCATACATTTGTGTGTTGTACGTTTGTGTATTGCATTAAAGCTGCTTTGAGTGCTGAATGCATATAACCATACGAGTTATGCATTATGAGTGAATTGGTGGGTTATACTGCAGAGTGTTTACCCATGAGCATGGATTTTGCTCTTACAGGTACCTGGAACAGCTGTTGGTTTCTCTTAATTGGCCCGAATATGCTGCAGTCTTCTCACAAGACACACTAGGGTATTGCATAAAGAAATATTTGTGATATACAGCAAACTATAGTGTATGTGTGTGTGTGTGTGTGTATATATATATATATATATATATATATATATACATATATATATATATAATATAAATTGTATTTGCAACAGTGTCTAGTTTGCAACAATACAGTATTATCTTAGCGTTCTGCTTATACTATGCAGTGTATATGTATATTGTACACTTAAAAAAAAAAATACACTGTAAAACATTTAAAAAAAAAAAAATATATATATATATATATATATATATATATATATATATATATATATATATATATATATTTTAAAGTAGATCTATATTTTGACATAAGATCATGTAGTTGGTCTAACTTAAATGGTGGTGTAGGTTACAAGTATTTAAAACTTTTAGAAGTTGAATCAACTTCAAAAATAATGATATTTCATCAAAGCGAACACAAATTACCCTGATGTGACTTTAAACAAAACAACTTTTTACATAATTAAAAACACAGAGCAAAAACATCTGTTACTTAAAAATCAGCAAATTTTTTAAAAAAAGTCATAAGTCAGCACGCTATGACCAAACACATTTAAATTCAAATGCAGGGGATTGTGGGTAGTGTTTTCAGCCACAATGCTTCACCAGCGGGCATGCTCAGTATTACACTCAACAATGTGAAGTTCATAGTGCTCAGCCTTAAAAGGTTCCCTCAGATTTTGACCCATGAATTTTCAAGACCATTCCATGACTTTAACAAATGGATAACATCATTAAAGATATGAGACAAAATCATACATATACATATATATATATATATATATATATATATATATATATATATACACACTCAACTAAAGGATTATTAGGAACACCATACTAATACTGTGTTTGTCCCCCTTTAGCCTTCAGAACTGCCTTAATTCTACGTGGCATTGATTCAACAAGGTGCTGAAAGCATTCTTTAGAAATGTTGGCCCATATTGATAGGATAGCATCTTGCAGTTGATGGAGATTTGTGGGATGCACATCCAGGGCACGAAGCTCCCGTTCCACCACATCCCAAAGATGCTCTATTGGGTTGAGATCTGGTGACTGTGGGGGCCATTTTAGTACAGTGAACTCATTGTCATGTTCAAGAAACCAATTTGAAATGATTCGAGCTTTGTGACATGGTGCATTATTCTGCTGGAAGTAGCCATCAGAGGATGGGTACATGGTGGCCATAAAGGGATGGACATGGTCAGAAACAATGCTCAGGTAGGCTGTGGCATTTAAGCGATGCCCAATTGGCACTAAGGGGCCTAAAGTGTGCCAAGAAAACATCCCCCACACCATTACACCACCACCACCAGCCTGCACAGTGGTAACAAGGCATGATGGATCCATGTTCTCATTCTGTTTACGCCAAATTCTGACTCTACCATCTGAATGTCTCAACAGAAATCGAGACTCATCAGACCAGGCAACATTTTTCCAGTCTTCAACTGTCCAATTTTGGTGAGCTCTTGCAAATTGTAGCCTCTTTTTTCCTATTTGTAGTGGAGATGAGTGGTACCCGGTGGGGTCTTCTGCTGTTGTAGCCCATCCGCCTCAAGGTTGTGCGTGTTGTGGCTTCACAAATGCTTTGCTGCATACTTCGGTTGTAACGAGTGGTTATTTCAGGCAAAGTTGCTCTTCTATCAGCTTGAATCAGTCGGCCCATTCTCCTCTGACCTCTAGCATCAACAAGGTATTTTCGCCCACAGGACTGCCACATACTGGATGTTTTTCCCTTTTCACACCATTCTTTGTAAACCCTAGAAATGCTTGTGCATGAAAATCCCAGTAACTGAGCAGATTGTGAAATACTCAGACCGGTCCGTCTGGCACCAACAACCATGCCACGCTCAAAATTGCTTAAATCACCTTTCTTTCCCATTCTGCATTCAGTTTGGAGTTCAGGAGATTGTCTTGACCAGGACCACACCCCTAAATGCATTGAAGCAACTGCCATGTGATTGGTTGATTAGATAATTGCATTAATGAGAAATTGAACAGGTGTTCCTAATAATCCTTTAGGTGAGTGTGTATATATATATATAAATATATATATATATATAAATATATATATATATATATATATATATATATATATATATATACATATACATATACATATACATATATATATACATATACATATATATATATACACATACATATACATATACATATACATACATATACATATACATATACATACATATATATATAACTGCCAGATGATTCATCTGGGTTTGTAATAAAAAATGGTTAGCATATAATAAAACTGTTAGTTGGTTTTTGGTGAAATATCTCTTTAATTTTATTTTGTATTGTCTGCTATATCATTGTGAACATATTCAATATATTGCACACAACAGCATTGTGCAATCCTTTGCACACCGACACACACCTCACATTTCATGTCTGGTTGCCTCTTAAAATGTTGCAGTGCTACAAACACTAAACACAGTTAAGGAGAGTGTTTTTGCAGTGATGAAACAGCACAGACTAATGAATGCAGCGCTCTAATAAAAGCTGTGATAAAGTGAGCCAGCTCCCACACAAAGAGACTCTAGAGTCCAACGAGGTACACAACCCCTCAATCCAATCAAATGCTGTCCTGGGGAGATGGGATCAGGGCTGATGTGTGTGTAAACATGGCTGGCAGCCCAAAGCAGATGCATTGGCACAACTGCTGATGGGCATTATCTCGGAGACCAAAAAACATAAGCATGTGTCAGAGACAAATAAAGCTGCCCTTTCTTTGGCCCCAATCAATACACTGTACTAGAGCTCAGACAAAGCGATGAGTATTTAACCAGCTTTGGGTTGAAGGAGGCTCATAAAAACACATCATCCTTTTTATCTGCTATTGATGTGTCTCGTGAAGAGAATGACTTTGATTACCTTAATGAAATAAACATTATTACAGGGAATTTCACAAACAAAAACACTTTTATATAAAAAAAAAAAAGAATAATTTTTTTTTTAAACTGATCTTTGCCTTGCAAATGATACGGAGTACCCTTTAATACTACGATTAACCGTACTTCATTACTAAGGTACAATTTTGTGAAATTTGTACTTGACTCAAGTACTATTTAAATTGAATACCATTGGAAGTGAATGCAAGGGGGGGAAGTATACTTTGTACTCTCACACCTCAGTTGTAATCTAGGTTTAAAAATTGAAGAGGGTGTATTAGGCCCTCTTAGGGTAAGAGATAATGAGGGGTAAGAGATGATGAAATAGGGGTAAGAGATGATGAAATAGGGGAAAGAGATGATGAAATAGGGGAAAGAGATGATGAAATAGGGGAAAGAGATGATGAAATAGGGGAAAGAGATGATAGAAGCAGCCAGCATGAACTCACCCTGGAAGGACTGTCTGGCTCTTTCCACAAGTTCCTCTATGGGGTAACTGGCCAGATCTCCCCTGGCATGCTTGGTTTTGCAATATGTGCAAGCATTTAAACAGCTGTGGGTGAGAGGGAGAGAGAGTAGACGTTATCAACAATGTGTAGATTATAAACATTGTAAAGCATGTTGAGGGCATTAGATACACAGAGCAAAGCATGACTGATATCAAGACTCCTTTTAACAAGATCAACACGCCTGTTCCGCTTTGAAGTTTCCTTAACAGACTGTAGAGCTGTGGCCAGAGATAATTTCCCAGAAAATGTTGATGGTAAAATACAAATATAACTGGAAAATTTTTGAGCTGTGTCAGTCTGAAAAAAACTGTCAAGAAATCCCCAGGTAATATTGCCACCCAAATTAAACTCAATTATATTTTGCATAAAGACAATGAAGCCAGATTAAGACTTATTTGCATTGTGACATTATTTTCAGATTCCCTATCGTATGCATTTGTATTATTATTCATCCCAATGAGAGTCTTTGGCAGTCTATAGAACCATTTTTAGGAAAATTATGAAATTTGGCACACTGATAGGGGTGATCATAAAAATAGACCCCATAACAAATTTGGTACCTCTAGGATAAACTCCATAGCACCACAACCAGTTTAAAAATGCACTTTGTAACCATTTGTCCTAGAGACACCATACATTTTTGTCTGTTAACTCTCCTATTGATGATTCAAATGGACATCTCACATTAAAACTCTGCCCATTACATTGGCTGCCATCTTGGATTATGATGTTTCAAGTTTAAAAGATTCACATCTTTCAAACTTTGTCCGATTTGTTCAAACAATGTCTTGAAATATTCTCCAGACCAAGCTGCACAGAAATGGCAATAGATTTTCACCTTTGTTTAAAAATTATGGCAAATGTAATGAGGTCAATGTGAAAATGGATTTGATGCTGTATCTTAGCAATCCTTTGTCCTATTGAAATGAAACTTGGTGTGCTTCATTAGGACCATGATCTGAGGGTACATGCAAAGTTTGGAGACAGCACCATATCTTTAGTTCCAAATTGTAAAGCTCTGTCTGGATGAGTTTGGTGCAATGATGAGGCAATGCTTTTCAGAGAAATTATCAATAACTGGCTGACAAGAGAACAGGTTGGCTACATGGAAGAAGTTTGTGATGTTTGTTTGTGTGTGAGCTTTGCTGAATTAGCACCACAGAGAGCAAAACTGGACGGGAGCTCTGAGAGTTGTCTCATCTTTTATCACCACTGTCGATGAACCCCTCGAGTTCAAAAAGCTACAGATACACTGGCTCTGTCGTGGGCCAAATTTCTGACATAGTGTCAGTACAACGTCTAAGATCTCAGAGGAGCGAGTTCAAAATCCTCAACTGCCACAAAAGAGTATGATTAGCCTCAGAGAGCAAAGTGCCCAGCATTGCTTCCCTTCCAGCTATAATGCAGTAGAAAAGTGCTGAGCTAGAAAAAAGATTTGTGGAGCTCACCTACATGGACCTCAAGCCACCTCACAATGTGCTGAATATAATTAAAGTGATTAAAGCTGGAGCTTGCCTCCAAAACGTTTCACAATGTAACCACAGCTTTAACAGATGCATAACCAATTGTATAATATCTATGATTATGGGCATGTTAATATTTGTTCTGTTCCAAAACCTAGTGAGCTGCCTTCCTTTCTACTGACTACATATCATCTAAGGCAGTATTTGAATGGAAATGTAACCTTATAAGTGACAGACTTCGAATGCTCCACATAGGAAGTGAAAAAAAATAAATGCAACAAAAATAGTTATCCCCATGTGAAGTGCAATTGTATCTAAATATTGGAGTATAATTTTTGCATGTTGTTAATCTACTTTGTTGCCTAATGTCCCTCAGTAGGGTTACTACCGGTCCCGTATTTAAAGATGAAATGATGTGTCCCGTATCAATACAGGAAGCGATTTGTCCTACATTGGTGTCTAGATAGGTAGCTCTGTGGGGGGGAGGGGGGTTACTATTTCAAAGGGAAGGGAAAGCAAAACATGAAAACATTACAGGCAAATCAAGTGGGGAATACAAAGGAAGTCTTGTTCATTTTGGAAAATTACATTTGTCCTCATAAACAGCATTCTGTAAATCTTAGGGCCAGGTGTATGACTTCAAGTCAGAAACATGATAAAATGTTAACTAACAGAGTTAACCTCTAAATAATGTGTAGTTAGAAGTTTGTGTTTCTTTACATATTAACCCTCTGGGGTCTGAGTGTGTTTTGATTTTTGAAAAAAAACTAAATTTTAAGTCATTGAAATATGGCCATATAACACATACTAAACATTTGTCCACAAGCCTTTTGAGAACTGGATCTTGTAGCCTAGAGTTTTTGCAAAACAATGATGTGAAAACCATCCTGATCAATCATTCATACAAAACAATATAGTAATTTAACTTTTGTAAGACACTTTTAGTGTTAGAAATGTCAATTGTGAGGAGGCGTGAACTATCATGAATATGGATTGTAATTCACACCTGAGGAGACAAAAGACCACTCCCCTGGGCCTATCAATGAGGAATGTGACAGAAAGAGAATGAATTTGAGGAGACTTAATGATCAAAATCAAGTTTTAAGTTAAAAGAAGCAATCTGACTATATACATTTTCTTTATATAAAGACTTTACTTAATTTTAGACCTACACTACTGTTAAAAGAAGTCTCTTCTGCTCACCAAGACTGCATTTATTTGATCCAAAATACAGTAAAAACAGTGATATTTTGAACTATTTTTATAATTTAAAAGAACAGTTTTCTATTTGAATAAATTGTAAAATGCAATTTGTTTAAATCATTAGTGCAGTCTTCAGTGTCTCATGATCCTTCAGAAATCATTATAATATGCTGATTATCTAATATGAGCATATTTAAAGTGCATTTTACTCATTTACACCTGAACACATATTTGCAAGCACAGGTATTGTTGATGATAATGAGGCAGCATAAACACTAGATAAAATATAATCTAAACATTCATATTATTTTTATATCATATTATATAACATACAGATACAATTTAAATACCTGCTTTAGCCGAAACAGCATTTAAATGGAACTAAAACTTGATTATTAGGACATATTTCAAATGTCAATACTCTGAATCCTGGCTGGCAAGTCTGGAAGCAGTCCCACTAGTAAAATATGTACATGTTTATATAAAATAGCATGTCAACTAATGAAAACTAAATGACTTACTTGATCCGAAATTGTATCCTCGGCGTGATCAAGTCTATCTTAAAAATGCAAACGTTCATTGGAGTTCCGCTCTTCTTCAGAGGGAAACTGTAACTCTTCGTCACTATCCAGGAGGTTTCTCACTTGTATATTGTGCTGTCTTTCAAACACGCAGAAAAATGAATGGACTTGTTGTTTTTAAGGCACAGTCGGGGGTGTTTACCATTTGAATTGATTGTCTCAGCACTTTACCGTATGAATAGCGCACTTGGCTGGTGGGTGTGATCACAGAGATAAATTAGCTGAGCCAGGAAAACTGTACATCGCTTTGTTTCATACAGATTACATTGCAGGAACATATTTGTTTTAAATTTGAATTGTTTTATTTAAAAGTAGAAATTTTAAGCTTTCTTTAGACATATGTTTCATGTTTGTGTGATAAGTATTCGCGGAGTTTCAGTTCATTTTTGTGACGCGTTTCAGAAATATGCTTGCGAACACAGAGACTGCTTACAGCTCACCCTTTTTATTTTCTTTATTTTACAAAAGCACACGGTTTTGTTGTTATTGTGAGTGTACACAAATAAAAGTAGACCCTTTATAGTTTCTAATTATGTCTTACACTTATCTGTATGCCCCAATATGACAGATTGTTTCCACTGTAATGATGAAAAAATCCAGCAGGACCCCAGAGGGTTAAAGAGTGCTCCCAATTTGTTCCACACAATAATGTAACGATATTCTAAACTGATTATGCTAAAAAACAACACTGGTATCGGACCGGGTTTGGTATCGGCCGATACTGAGATTTCCGATATTGGATCGGAAAAGAAAAAGTGGTATCGGTGCATCCCTAATGACAAGGTCACGTCCTAAACGTCATGACCTAAAACAAGGAGATAAAAAAGATCAAGGATACATTTCCAAATACAGACTAAGCGCTCCTACCATATAGATTTTCCCAACAATGCTTTACAATAACGCAGATGACTCTCAGTTGTCCTTTCAATCTGCTGAAATCATTCTTTAAAAAGATGAACAACTGAATAAAGCGAGACTTGAAAATGCTGCGGGCATCTAACTTTGGCATTATATGATCTTCAGCAGGGTACATCTATCTCCCAGCACTTTGCCAAATTAAACCAACCATTAAAGGAGGAATATGGGTCACATGACTCAGCCTCAAAGAAAGCACGCACAGATGTGTCCTTCTAAGTCCCTTATTTATCACACACACAGACACACACACACGTGTGTTCTGGGTGCAGTTGAAGCCCATTGGACTGGGAATGGGGCTGCACCAGGGGCCCACTTTAATGTGATATGGCCCAGCAAAATGGATTAAACTCATTGTAATCCCAGTGGGCATGAATTCCCCACACAATGTTTTCACATCAAACCAATCCATGTGTACCGCTGTCGTGCCCTATATGGTCCCTCACAGGAGGTCAGGTCACGACTGGCTATTTATAGAATTTAGATTACAGTCCCTCATGGTGAGGGCTGATATTAATATAGGGAAGGCTACATTTTGGGTAATCTATTTACTTTAAGTCCTTCCTTAGACAATTCCAGGAAAATGCTGCCTCAATAACAGTGAATGAGGGAGAATTCAAACAAGACATGCAATGCAACAATGAACAAGATATTTTAAGATTTAATGGGTATTAAACGGGATGTGTAAAACAACATATTTTCAAAATCGACAAGCTGGTGGGTTGTCTAGTTGACAAGGTTTTAACGTAGTGATAATTGCACTGGTTTAGGATTGTTTCCACCACACACATATTTCCTATAGGTTTTCACAGAATGGAAATGAACGAAGGGGTCTCAAGATCAACCATTTTTATCATAACATACCATACCATCTTAACAAGGCAATGCTCATGCTGTGTGATGCAGAAAAACAGTGAGAAATATGTCCCCAAAGGTACATATGACGGATTCCAGACAAAGTCTACAAAATGCCACAATATGCTTGTGTTCACTTTATATAACAAAAATAAATAAATAAATAAAAAAGGAAAATTAAGGTTTTATATATCACATTATAATTATACTGATTTGGATATTTTCTGCCATCCTGGAAATGGTGTCAAATGACACTTCTCACTGACGTCGGACCTCGAGCACCATCGCGTTGGATATTTACAAGTATAATATGGGAGAACTTTGGCCATGTTCACACAGCAACAGAATATGGTTGTCAGACCTGTTTTGAGTGATTATTACAGTTGCGTTTACACACAGAATGGTTATTTAATAGTGTGACAACCGCATTGTATAACCGAACTGACAGAGACAAATTTTGTAATCACAATCGCATTGTCGGCAAGCTTGTACTGTGTGAACGGAACCGCACTGGACAACTAGTTGTCCGTCACGTCAAATAATGTGAAAACCACAATGCACTGTGATCATGTAATCATGAGATGTTTCGTTAAGATCCAACCACTGTCTTTTGGTGCATTCACGTCATGTCGGAATTACTGTAATTATGAGATGGCAACTCAGAGGTTCTACTCTGAGCCGTATGCATCATCAGACCTCGTAAGTTATTTGTTTCTATGGCAACATATAATGCCAAAAGGGCTTTGTTTTTATAATAGTAAATGTTTATCCCTTCATAAATTCTTCTCTATATGTTTTTGCTAAATGTTTAAGAACAAAAACAGATGCTCCAGGCATCAATGGCATAATAAAATAGCATATTATACAGAAATATGTTCACAATGTTCTCTACCTTCAACTGTTGAGGCCGCTGCCATATAGACCATTTCAAGAATGTATACCTAAAACAAATTAATTAGAACAGTCCAAATGTATTTCTGGATACTTTCAACAAAGTCTTTTTTCAAGGTAAGTCAGTCCACTCAGCAGCCATTTTTGGAATGCTCTTGGGCAGTTTGGGCAGCTATTTTTCTATGTAAACAAGTTTCATGAGAGAGCAGCTCCTATCTACTTGAATGGCCAGCAGGTAGAGACGGTCTCCGAGGAGAGGCAAATGTGTCTGTGTTTTTGTACAAAGACAAATAAAACTACATTTAATTTTGGAAACAACTAGGGCTGTTGACTGAATGTATTGACTCAGTGTGATTGATTATATACATATAATAATAAATAATATAATAATAAGTAATGTTCATCTTCAATCCAATCTAGCCAATCTAGTACCCACACTCTCTGCTTACACAGCCATGCACTTGTAATCCGGGCAGTATGCTTTTTGAAGTTGTCCTGCTGGAAAATGCAGGGACATCCCTGGAAAACACGGTGCTGGATGGCAGTATATATTTCTCCAAACTTTATACAAGGTCTGAAGGATCAGAGATCACACACATTCAGAAGTGGTTTTTGTTTTGCCCTTTACACACCAAGATTTGACCAGATTCCTTTAAACTTTTAACTATATTGTGCACTGTAGAGGGTGAAATGCCCCAAATCCTTCCAATTTGTCTTTGGGGAACATTGTTATCAAAGAGCTGGATTATTTTCTGAAGTATCTGTTGGCAAATTGAAAGTCTCGAATGATCCTTGCTCTTGAAGGACTAGGCTGTTTTTGGAGGCTCCTTATACAGTATAAAGCATTAGGACATAATTGCCTCACCTGTTTAACATTATTTCACATCACCTTATTTCAGCTCATCAAATTTGCATTAGTCTTTAATTCCCAATCTCAACTCAGCATGTTGCAATCAACTGATTTGAAATTAAGATAAAACATCATATAATGTGTAGTTGTAGTGCTTACAAAATAGCAAAGGGTGAATACATTTAAAAACAATTCCTTTTTGTTTTAATTGTCATTTTACTGTCCCATTTTCTTTTTTTCTTTTTTTTTTGGAACTGTGGTTGTATTTATTTTATATTATTAGGGCTGTCAATCGATTAAAATTTTTGTGGATATCCATTTTTGTGTCGCGATTAATCGCATTTAATCGCATATACAAATATTTGCTGAAAGCCCCTCATATAACTATAAGTCAATATATAATGATGAAATAATTATACATAGTTATCTTTAAATATTTAAAAATTATATATATAATAAAATATATTCAGATAATTAAAATGCATTACATTCTTGTGGCAGAAGAGTTAATCATTGATAAGACAATACAAAAACCGGCTTTAGATTACAATGTATTGTTTACTACCATATTATTGATCATAAGTCAATCATTGGCATACAGTTCACAGCAATCCATTTCACAAGTGAATTTGTCAATCAGTTCAAGATTCGTTATGAGGGCTTGTTTAAGGACCCGTTAAATTCAACAAGTGTCAGACATGCATGTGTAGCATCTCGCCATAAACATAAAATGTTTAGTTCACTGTGTCAAGTTAAGTATAGTTTAATACTCAATCTTTAAACACATCTTGTGATTCATTAGTTCGGATTTGCGCTCCAAGTGTTTTAAACGCAAGAACGTAATGCATGTTTTTGTTGTGCTGCTGGATGGAGGTTTTCTTCACTGTATAAACTGAGCATTGCTCATACAGCTGAAATTTCACTTACAGTACTACAAGCTTGCATTTCTCAGCAATCTTCCTTATTACAGTCCGGGGGGGCATTGCGATTGTGTTAATTTTTATAACACGCTATTTTTTGTCAAATTAAATCGCACTGAATTAACACGTTAAATATATTATATTTAAAATTATTTAAATATAATTATTTATTGAATTATTTTTATTTGTGGGCTTTTCTTGGCAATTATTGAAATATGTGTTTAAGAGTGATTAACTTATTTAACATATGTAAGATTCAGAAACTCTTGTTATTAATGACACCTGTGGCCATTAAGTGAACTCAGCCAGCTACCTGTTGCTCGTGCACACTCCAAAGGGACGCAAGCGAGCATCGGCCAAAACAATGACGTAACGTACAAAGAGACTGAACGGGAGTCATTAAAATTAGAGTTATGATTGTTTAGTACAAATTTTGAGACTAAACTAAAGCTACTTATCAGCTAACATAGCATACTGGTACACACATACAGCTACATACTACTGAAGAATACCTGACAGTTTACTGTTGCACTGCACTCTTATGTTGCACTATTGTATGTTTTGTATGTCATATGTTGTACTATGATCAAGAAACCAGCGTATTTGCATACATTTATCCAAGGTAGCGTGCAATTCATCAGCGTTAGCAGGAAAGATCAAGTTAGCTAAAATAACACAGATCAATCCTTATGGCACAATATTTCACATGCTTTGCAGTTATGTAAGCTTACCTGTCCAACAAGAACAACACCAATTCAGGGTCAGTTTTGATCACCAAAACCGAATGAAAGTCCCTCCAGGAATCAAACGCCCTGCTGATGTTCACTCTAGTTTTCGCTCGACCACGATCACATTTCTGCTTAGTCAGACGTGATTCAGTAGATATATTTTTTTGGGGGGGGGGGGCTTACTCAGAGTTTGTGCAGAAGTCGGTGTTGTGCTGGGAGACGGACATTTGCTGGATTCCATTTTTAAGGTAACGTTACATAGTGTTGCAATTTGTTGTCGCTGTTGAATAGTGGAAGAGAATCACTGAGGCAAGGCTCTCCCATGCATAAACATCACATCTATTTGATTTTCCCGCAAACCAACCCACTCCTTCCACGTGAAAATCAGTCTACAGACTTCCTAGGCAACCTAGAAAGTCAGGGAAGGGCTCATTTTTTAAGTTGCGTTACAAGCCGTTCACACGTTGACAAACAAAAATTTGATTTTTTACATATTGAACCTTTAATTAATTAGCATACTGATTGTTAATAATTGATCGACAGCCCAAGAAAGAACATGCTGTATTTATAATATCACACATAATGTGTGTCACACACAGGTAGAGTAAATACATCTGTATAAGTGAAAATATAAAAATAAGTTGACTTAATTAATTGGGGCTCTCACAAGGGGATCATAATTTTTGGGGGTCCTTGGCATTCAAAATTTGAAACCCCATTTTAGTCCCCCATCCTGACCCATCCCAATGTATTTAAATCATGTTAGCCTCTGTAGTGTAAGGAATCAAAGTGGGTCAGCTAAATTTGAATTTTGACATCCAATATTCCATCACGAGAAGCTTTCATCCAAAGATACTCATCTGAGCCGAGTTACATCCACCGTCCCATCAATCAAAACATTTGAGGGAATCTAAGAGGGGATCTAAAACATTTAAAAGAGTCTCATTGCTTATTAACGCTGGATGTGGTGTGGTTTCATTATTGATAGATGCACAAGAGCAATCAGACTTGCAGCATTGAACCTCGTCAGCTGTTTATGTCAAGTGACTACTCTCTCGAGAGAGAACACATGCGATTGGCCATCTTGTATTTCTCAACTTTAGTTGGCTAGTGCAAGTTTAAAGGAATAGCTAATGCTCATCATAGTTTGTCGATGATTCTCCGATTTTGCATAGGACATTAAGTGGAGACCCTAAACAGTAACCACATTATTCATTGTACACAAAATTAAACACAAATGTACTTAGAAAAACAAGAGTTTAAATGTATATTTCCACAAACTGCATAGGTCCAACAATGTGAAAAATCATTAACCTTACATGGGAGAATAGGAAAGCTGAATTTCGATGGTTTCATGTCTTGGCAGCCAATAATTCACTGCACAAAACACATTGTGGTCATAATAAGCTTTATGACGATGACGAGAAGAACCTAATTGACCTAATTTGGTGGTTTATACCAAGTGGAATGAATTTGCTCAGAAAAAAAATAAACGTTGAGAGAAAACTGGGAAGAGGCTCATATATATATATATATTTTTTACATTCTCCATTGTATCTATGCACATGGTGTAAAATATCAGGGACTGATTAGACACCTGCATAACATTATTTCTTAATTACATTTGCAGAAAGCCACTCACTGTGCATGCCTCCACCAGTCATTAATTACACTGTGAGATACATACGGACAATATACTTCATCAAAGCTTCGAAGCTAAGGAGCCCCTGGTGAGACCTAGCCTGCTTTACTCTTTGTTACCTATTCAACAGTAGTGTTACAGGGAGACAATGCTGAAAGCTCCCCGGACACTCGATGGTCCCTCAATTTATTAATTTGAGACCAAATGAAAGAGCCAGAGCTAAATTACACTGTCCCCCACCAGCAAAGGAGCCTAAGAGGACCATCATAGACACTAGGTTCTCCATATGGAAAGAGGAAGGAAGCTCTAAGCTGATGATAAGTGCTTAAACTTGTGAGGCGACATTAATTGTGTTTTATGATGGTGGGCATGTTCGGGGTTTACATGCAGAATGTAATTAAAAAAGAAGTTTGAACTTTGGACAAGTTTGACAGCTCATCCAGTTGTTCGTCATTGTGTTTGGGCTTTAAATGTGCCGAAAGTCAGCTGCGGTAGAAACGTGTGCTTTAGAAACGTCCACAAACAAAAACATAATGAGACAGACGGTTCAATATTGCAAGTTTAAAGACTCTATGAATTTGCTTTCCTGTGTTGACGTTTCCTATGGACAAACTTTTGGTTGGACATATTGAAGGACTTGTCCTTTTAGTATATGTTACTTCAGTTTAAGTTACAGCAATGAACATGATTTTCTAGACGATTGTAGATGATATTAGGGGAATGGAAATGTTCATTCTAAAGAGGATTTGAATGGAGATAATATGTGTATTAAAACATTAGTTATCAATGTTTTGCTTAATTTTCCAGGAAGAGAAAGACTTTCTATATTTAATGTGTATATATGTGTATAAAAGTTGCCAATGTTTAAGTGTACACTAGCATATAGATTAGAGTGATCTCACTTTCTTTGAGGCACGTATAGGCACATGGGTGCTCCAGTTTCCAAGTGAAATGAGCAGAGAGTGGAGCTAAATGCAAATTATAAATTTAGCTGTTTTAACAGGAATGCAATATTCTCAACCATATGGTCTACCACTAACCCCAACCCTAAACCTAAATATGATGTAAAAATTTAATCTAAGAGAGAAAATGCAACATTACACCCTGTCTACACTGGACACTTTGACAAATGTTCTAAACTGTTTATTTGTGTTGTTGGCAGGAGTAGTGCCAGCGCGTGCAGTGCAACATTTAATGGGACACCCGTTTACTGTTGATGAGATGCACCACAACATACATTTCCAGTGTAGACAGCATCACTGCTTCTAATTGGTTCTATTGCTTTTGATGCAATGTGAAACTCGCATAGACAGGGTGTAAGATTGCATTTTCTCTCTTAGATTACATTTTTACTCCATGGTTAGGTTTATGCCATATGGTTGAGAAAATTGCTTTCCTGTTTGAATGCATTACATCATTTAAAGTAAAAAAAAAAAACTCACATCAAATTTTGAATTAGGCCTCAAGCCGGTGTGTCGTGTCGCATCAACAGAAAAGTGCCCAGTGTTGACATGACCAAACCCTATGTCTTTGAGGGTGTTCACGTAGCATGCTATCACTAGTGCCACAGGAAAATGTAAACACCTTTCAATTAATGCAAAAATGTCTGATGGGAAATGGTGCTTGACAGTAACTAGGCAGAATGGGGCTGATATCAGAGTACTGTAAAATGCAACATGTTGAGTTCCTGTGTAATCATGCTGTATAGATGGCCTCAAAGTTCAATCTTATTGACTAAAAAACACTCTACTTCTGATTTTATGGGATCTTTAAAAGACTGTCGGAACTGTGCAGCAAAGAAAATACCAGCAATGTTGAAATATCAATTCAACAAGTCCGGGAAAACAAAGGACTGCTGTTCTGAGATCAGGTACATGATTTGCTTTTCAAACACAACCGATGAGTCAGAGTTGCCATGAAGATTAACAACCTAAACAAACAGGATGAAAGAGATAAATGCAGAGAAATAGAAGAAAAAAAACAATAGTCAAGAGCATAAACCAACTTGACTACAGCAATGCCATCTCTAGTTCCCTTTTTCACAAACACACAACACACATGAGCAAGGACACACAAATATAAAACAGAAGTCAACTGTGTGTTCAACAAACCCAAATAGCAACCGAACACAGACAACAATGTGAAAAGCTGATAAAATTGCAGCAGGGGACGAATCCACAGCATTCCTAAAAAGAATGTCCACAGTCAAAACAAGATATCTCAGCTGCAGAGGCTGATCATGACTATGCTGAGAGATACAGACACACCAAAATGAGAGTTCACTGGGTCAAAAACGGAGAGGGCATGACTTAATAGTAGGGCCTGAGGGTGTATGAGAAACTGTGCCCTGGAGAATGAGCTCACAACCCAGATGGGATTATGGAAGCTCAGAGGAACCTTCTTCTCCTGGGCACTGCCTTTTACAAGAGTAATCAATATATGAACTACAAACCTGAAGAAATTCATTGGGAGTGTGCTTCCAAGAGATATAAATTAGATGAACCAAAATCTGGATGTATTTGTTTTTTTGTTTTTTATTGAAGCAAACTTTTCATGTTAGCTCATGTAAAACAAAATTGAAATATTGATCAGCCCTTGCATGAAAAGAACGAATGTTTGTGTGTTTTTTTTTTTTACTATACATTTGTATTATTATTTACTTTTTTGGTAGCTAATTAAGAGAATAAAATGTACGAAAATGTTGAAGAGTTATGTTTGACCAGGTAAAACTCGCCGCCACAATGCTAGGGTCTTATTAGAGTGTTGCTAGGGTTATATGGGTGGTTGCCTCACAAAAGCAAACCCCCAAGAAACTATGATATTTTAGTCTGTAGATCTGCAAATGGCCCCTGTTCAAAGCAAGTCTGTTTTTTTTTTTTTTCATCCAGTAGGCAAATAATACTATCCTGATCGCTTGGAAATGTAAAAGCCCCTAACCACAAGAATGAGTGATAACTAAGTAGGTAAAAAAAATATATAAAATGTGAGTGGTGTTTACCATGGAAAAACCCACTGTCATAACGTCCAACCAAGGAGTCAAAAGGGCCCAACCTGTAGCACTATAACTATACAAACTATAAGCACTTTTTACCATCAGGCCGAACAGGTCTGAGCATGGTTAGGGTTCCAGTAGCATATCCACTTGATATGCATGGTTTGGTATGGTAAGATTACAAACCATTCCAAGCCTCGATATCGGAGCATGATGAGCTAACCATAATCAGGGCAGAGAACCATTCTGGTGGAACGGCTTTAGCGACGTGGCATCTCGTGATAGGCTATTTGCTTCATCATTGCATTTTAATCCCGATTTTGCATCAGCACAGTGGAAAAAGTCAAAGAAACTGTGCGAATGTGTTGTACAGAATGGCATGGTTCGGCAACTGCAATTGTTTGACGCAATGGTGGTGATTTTCTGGTGCTGAAATATGGCTTGGCCTCCCCACAAGGGCCTCATGGGTCCTGCCAAGGGCCTCAGTACACCGACCCAAGGCAAAAGAGTTCATACCAATTTCTCTACAAGGTGCTGAGATATGGAGAATAATGTTGCTATTCAGTGGCTCGGGTGCTCTGGATGGTTACTAGGGCATGTCTAGGCAGTTGCTAGGGTGTTGCAAGAATATAAATAAATCCCAGACACAAACGAGACCACCCCTAAGTCTCTATGACAATCAGATCTGGAGATATAATCACTCAGATAACTTTCCAGTGTTAAGCCTTTGAGATTTGTTCACTCATCAAGCGAAAATTGTACACTCGCTTATAAGAAGCATGGCATCTCCTCAGTAAGCTACATGATTTAAGCAATCATTTTAGTCTGAAGAACAAACATTGTGAGACGAGTTAGATGCTGAAATTTGTATTGAAGAAGAATTGGGTTAAGGATTGAGAAAAATCCCTCAATTGTCAGGAATGTGTTTCCCAAAAGCATGGCAAGCTTAGTAATATTGCTGCCTTGATAAGCAAGCACCTCTAATGATGCCAATTAAGCAGTGCTTTAAAAAAAACAGAACACAAACATTAACATTTTCTGCATAACATCCAAATCAGAACAATGGTAGTGATTTTGTTGTGTTCACATCTCTAATTGGGTCTTGAAACGATTGTTCAGAGGAGTTGTGAAAGGCATGCTACAGTTGCATACTACTGAGCATGTTTGCATACTACAGTTTTGTTGTTATGGGCACTACTTGTTTGAAAGACATTTTTAAATCATTATAATGGAAAAACAATGTCTACGTGCAATGTTTGTTTAAGCAGATGGAAGACAAAACAACAGAATGGGAATTTGTTTGCTTAAGATACCCAGCATTCAGAGACAGACACGAGAAGGGCCCAACTGGCAGTCAGACTGCAAACAGACGACTAATTTTTCCCATCAGACCTTTGCAGTTTGGCTCCACCTAACCCTACCAGCCACAAACAATACAAGGTGTTAACATGTAAAGTAAAACCGCATGGATGACTTTGGATGGCTTAAAAAAAGAAGAATCCTAACTCTTATTTTCTCTCTTATGTCTGAACCATTAATTCAAACAAAAGCACAAAATGTTGTTGCTATTGGAAGACAGTAGGAAACAAAAATAATCTGAGATGGCAGTACCATCCCAGCTGGAATCACAAAAATGATGCAGTAGCAAACCAATAAAGCATCATCCTCCACTTTATTTCAGCTCTGTTTTAGATGCGTTCAGTATTATGTCGGTTTTTGTACTTTCCTTTCTACTGAGAGGAACCCATCCGCCAACTCCCAAACGCCACATCAAACGGTAATCAGGCACATTAAATCAACTCTTTCACAGAGCAGGAGCATCTCACTGTACTTTGAAGCTTCCTTTACTGACAGCTTTGTCTCCGGTGCCTTGTTTGTCAGGTGGGCATGCATTTGTGTCACCGGTATAATCTCAGATGAATCAAAATGCTGATTTGCATAATGACATGCTTACTGTTGCATCATGTCCCCGACGCCCCCTCCTCTTATTCCATAGCTTAACGGCACTTTCCTGTCATAATCTCATAATTAAAGTGCAATCCGCTGGTGATCTGTGTTGTTACAAGGTTGCTACAAAGCTTTTAAAATCAAATTAAAGACTTAAGACCTTTTTCAAGACCTGAACAAATAAAATAAATACTGTATCCTCATACCAAAAAAAAGCAACACAATCTCATAATAAAAAAAACTAAAAGTAACCGTGCCAATGCCTGGTAGAGAATGGCATGGTTTGGCAACTACAATTGATCTACGCAGTGGTGGAAAAGTGCATAAAGATTTTCTGGTGCTGAAATATGGCTTGGCCTCCCCACAAGGGCCTCATGTGTCCTTCCAAGTGCTTCAGTAAACCAACCCAAGTCAAAAGAGTTCATGCCAATTTCTCTACAAGGTGCTGAGATATGGAGGATCATGTTGCTATTCAGTGGCTAGTGTGCTCTGGATGGTGGCTAGGGCATGTCTAGACCCCCCGGTAGTACTCCTATCATACCCTCACTTTCAAAGTCACTGTTGGCTGAACAAACAGATTTGGGTGAAAAACCTGCCAGACTGACATTTTTTCAGGGAATGCTCAAATGGGTCCGACTATACCATGTTAATGATGGCGGAGACATAGAATAATTGAGCTTGGCATCATTTACGCCACCTCTACCGATCATTATAACGATAAATATTGTGCGTGTCCCAGAAAAAGGCATCACACTGCCACAAGTAATATGAAGAAAAATGTAGAGAATAAGGGAGTCTGTGAGCAAGTGAGCGAATGTGCACATATGAGATTGAGTAATCTGTTCAGACCATTGGAGCTGAAAACCACTCCATACATTAGTAAATAAACACAGCAGGGTTGTGTAACAACTCTGTAGAATTGTACAACATTATATTATTCTAGAATCCAGACCAAGGGCACCACATCTTAGTTACTCAGAACCAAGACCATTACATAGAGAAATCATTGAAAGAACAGATGACCTGGAGGGCAAAATTTAGAACAAACTCATCTCTGTTGCTCTGTTCTAAAACCTAGTGTTCTGCCTTGCTACCTTCTGCATACATAGGCAACATCCTAACTCTCATGGAACCTCATAAGTGACTGATTTGGATTGATCTACATATTCAGCAATTCCTTACAGCACACAAATCAACTCAACTCACAACTGATTTTAATAGAGTTTGAGGTCAGTATACTGCTAAGCAATCATTACAGTTTTAATATCAATAGGTTTGTCCCAATTCACTTACTTCTGCTCCATTATATGCCATTTTGTGGTATAAAGACCATAGCCTGACGTGCACCTATTCAAAAATGTAATCACGTACCACGTTGATGCAGACAGCAACAGCTGTGACTGGTCTGCTTTATGACCTGTAAACCGTCCCCAAGGATTATAAAAAGATATCCGAGGTAGCATTGCATTTTCTCAAAGATTAATTTAGAATCTATGCATCATATCCACTGATTAGTGACCGTATAACATTGTGTTTGAACTTGTTTAGTTTTTCAGGAGAATCATCCGTTTTATATTCTGTTAAAGTTTCAAACGAAAAATATGAAAATCCGCATTTCATAAAAACGTTTCTATTATTTTTGACTTTTCTCTGGGCTTACTCAATATATATTTGCTGTTATATATTTGGTATATATTTATTGTATTCTACTCGAGATCTTTCCAATCTGTATGATGTTTTGACAGTACCTTTGACATTATTTTGTACAATAAAATAAGTTATGAAAATGGAATACTTCAAATTTGTAATTTGCGGCAAATTTCTAATTTGTTCGAAAAACACCAGTAATATCTGTTTTTATCTGTTGGTATTTGATAGAGTCTGTGATGCCATGTATTCGAACAAAATGTACAGGACCTCTGGCATAAAAACCGCCCCACAACATTAAAGATCCTCCACCATATTTAACCATGGGCATGAGGTACTTTTACATATGGCTACTTCTCTGTGTGTGCCAAACCCATCTCTGGTGTTAGCTGCCAAAAGCTCTATTTTTATTTATTTTTCTGACCATAGCACCCGGTCGCATTTGAAGTTCCTGTAGTGTCTGGCAAACTGAAGATGCTTGAGTTTGTTGTTGGATTGTTTTGTTTTTTTAAACCCTCCCAAAAAAAAAGGCGTGATGTAGGGTATGTCAGAGTATTTTTTAGAAACTTTCTAACACCAAGACCCAACTTATTTCTGCAATTCTCCAGCTGTGATCATTGGAGAATTTTCTAACCATCCTCCTCGCATACATGGAGACAATCTAGACATACGTCCTCTTTAAGGATAATTCTTAACATCTCCAGTATATTGGAACATCCTAATAATTGCCCTGATGGTGGAAATGGGTATTTTAAATGCTTTACCTATTTTCTTATAGCCTCTTCCCATTTTGTGAAGCTCAACAACCTCTGGCTGCACATCATAACTTTATTCCTAACTTTATTCAAATATGAATGGGAATATCCTTCAGATATATATATATTACTCATAATTATGTCTAGGAGTTCCAATAATTGAATTGGATATAATACAACCTTTGCAATGGTAGATAAAATATGCCTAAAAATGATGCCTCTACAGACAGCTTACTAGGCTTTGGAACAAAGTATGTGCACTTTTACTGTGTGCAAGAACAGCCAATATAACATTTTGGTAAAAAGCAGCGGCTTTAAACTGTTTTGAAGCCAGTATGCCCTCGGCAGTATATTAGCAATATGCAAGCCCCTCTTGTATTGAAGATCAGTCTTGAAGATGAAAATGGTTTATTATCAGAAGCAATTATTATTTGGCCCAAAATGTCCTTTAATCAATTTATGATGCTCCCTCTGAAACTGGCTGCAGGGTAGATTCGATCATTAGCCGTTTCATCTGATGGCCTGGTGCTAATTCCGTCTTTTGCCATACGGGCTTTTCGGTACTTGGAGGCCGACATTTTGCCATGCTGTAATTGCCAGAAGAAACAAAATTACAAAGTGCACAGAGGTCTGTTTAATTTAGCTTTAAACTAAGACTAATGATTTTTGTCCCAGCATATTCCCATGTTCTATAAAACTTTCAAACAGAGAAACATTTCTGGTACGTTTGCTACATTCTGTCATTTTTGCAAATAATGTTGGTGCCTCTGGCAGCTGTGTTGAGCTGAACAACTGACACAAAAATGTATTTATCCCCTTGCACAATGCATGCCAGCCAAGCAAAAATAACATTTGATTAGGTTTCATGCTACAAATTATTGATAAGGACACTCTGATGAAATTAAAGTTACAATTTACATGTCTCAGAGGACAACATTCCACTCTTTTGCTGTAATAAGAGTTCCAGGAATATTTGCACATTTCGAGCATTAATGAAAGAATTTATCAGAGACATGAAAGCATTGATTTATGGCCCATGAGCAGTACTCTTAAATGCAATTGTGGGAATCTGTGATTATTAACAAACACAGAAATGTGTTTAACATTAAAATTATTTCGGTAGATAATGTGAAGAGAAATGTGCAAAATCTCTTAACCCATTAACACTGTTAAGAGATAACGGTTTTAAAAACAATGAAAGTGAAGATACTGTCTACTTGAATCTCAAACTGTATGTGAAGTTTGTCAGTAATGAAAAATTACGTTTAATTTGTCTACTTCAATTTGAGTACTTCAATAAACCATTGAAAAAAATCTAGTCATCAATGGTACCATGTCATTATTTTGCCTTAAATCAAGCAATAAGGCATTGCATATACCAATAAGATGATCCAGTATTTTCACTGAAAGGTGGGACTTCCTTATCTAAAGCTGCCATATTGAGCATTGCAATTTCTCCCAAATATTTTTCATTAAGTGGCCCATCTTCTCCTTGTATACTACCATTAATATTGTGCTTCAGATGGACCAAAACTCTAGATTAATTCCAGTATTGTGATATTAATCATGGTAAAACCCATTAAAGTGTGAGGTATTTTATGTAAATTCATATATTATGTATTTAATTTTTTATTTATTCACAATTTATAAAATATATGTTGGGAAAATACTGAATTACTTCTAAAAAGCCTCCCCAATGGCATTACCAGTATCCATCTCATAAAATGTTAAATTCTTCACTATAAAGCAGGACTATAAATAATATAACAATAAAAGAGGATGGATCACTCCAAGATGCTTGTGCTAACCAAATGTATAACAGAGATCATCCATATGGCCTGTTCCTACTTGCAATTTTAGTATTTCTCTAGCAATAAAAACCAAGTCGACCATCCTCTTTGGATAATCCTGCTCAAGGTGTAAGGTTCTGCAGCTGGGTAGATCAGGCAGTGGCCATCATCAAAAAGTGACTGCCAAATCTTTCATCCACAACTGGCTCTGCTGAGCTCATGATCCAATCTTCTAGAGCCAGCAACACAATAAAGCCTACAACATTCATAAACACAGGCATAGCGTTGAACTTTGTGACCCCAACTCATATCCCAACATAGAGAGGAATGAGACTCAGGAATAACAGGCTCATATTTTAAGGTCAACTATGAGTCCGATAAGAGCCATTGTTTGTTGTCATCCAGTGTTACCTCAGGGAATAGACCTGTCAGACAGCCAAATCATTCAGGAAGCAGGCGACCCTCTTGGGGCCTGATGGCCGAGTCAGCAGGGGCCCCAACCCAAGGAGGAGGAGAAAGAAGAGGAAGAGAAGGACGAACGTGCTATGATGTTTTAACACCAGCAAAACACTGGCTGGGAAACTGTCTGGGACAAGAGCGGTTCCCAATCCACCACACAAACAGCTTGAAAACTCTACAGTATGCCAAGCAGAGACATTCTTTAGAATGAGAAAAAGAAAAGAATGTGTGGCCTAGATCGGCGTAAACACAAGCTCCAAACAATATTAGCTAAACTGTTTGGCCCTGGTAACAATGCATATACATAATCTGCTGAAAAGTATTGTGGAGATAATCCCTGAAAAATGGAGACAGTGATTAATAAAAGCAGCAAGTCCCCAACGATCTGGGATTCATTTTGCTGCCCCTAACAACATAGGCTAGGCCAGATAACATAATTAATCTTACAATGAAGCACATCCTAAACAAACATTCATGTGTAACCTTTGATAAGATAACCAGGCAATCTACCAGGCTAATTCAGAGACAATTTTGGACAGTAGCGATTCATCAAAGGCAATGTAGAATGAGCCTCCTAAAAATGTATTTAAAATGAGCAGAACTGAAGTGATAAGCCTAAAATTGACTGCTGTAATTTATTGTTTTGTTTAGTTTTTTATGCATTGTTCAGACTTAAAGTTTTATTGGATGGCTCGTGATCGAAAAACACCAGTTAAGGTGTTAATATGCAAAACGAAACCGGAGTAATGGGCAAAAACCTACTTTCGTTCTTATTCGTTTTTGCCCTTACACTGGAAAGTTATTTAAATCTACACTATATAACTTTGTTTTTTTAATAACAAAATGTCTTAAACAAGAGAGTGCAGCAAACCACCCATCTTGCAAACCATGTCATTACCCAAATACACTTTAATAAACCAATGATAATAATTTCTATTTTAGAGCTGTCGGGACGGATTTCGTGGGAAATTGCATACGTACTTCATTTTCTTAAAAAAACAAGATATTGTATTGATATGGTATATGTATTAAGTGTAATCACACACACAGTGAAATACAATAATTATACTGCAATTGGTGCAGAACTTTTCACTTGCTAGCACACGTTTATCGGCAATAATTTATATAAATAAATCCTTCATTCCTAGACTTGCCAAGGACATGTGAGTCTTGAAATGATGTTGACCACTGGTTAGTAACAATGACAATCTATAAATGAGATACTACTGTGGTCTATTTGTCCAGAAAATCCTGCCGTTATAAAAAACTTTACAACGTTTGACCTTATCAGACTAGCAATTATGTCTAATGTTAAAGATCGTGTTTTCATGATAGCAGATATTTTCAGATTATTACGCAAAATCAGCGTATGAAAGTGAATTTTATCATATTGCTGTAGTTGCTGTTTTATAAAAGCAATAAGGCACTCAAATCCGTGTGTGACACAGTGATTTTATAAGTGATGTGCAAGAGTAATCGACTAATAATTCTGCACCAGCTATTAAAAACACTACTCAAATATCGCACATTGATTTTCCTTTCAACATTAGCCTGCCATGAGAAACACTGAATTATACTGTACTTTCACTCTAAATATCTCAAGGAATTTCGTAATTGCAATCGAGTATGCTGGTGGGTGCTCTGGACTCGTCAACTCGTCAAGGTGTTGGGTGAAAGAAGTCATTTTAATGCCAAGTGTAAAGTCAAGCGTGCCAAGACCCATAATATTTTGATACTTATTGAATGATACTGTATTGATATTTTGTTCTTGTTGGAGTCATGCCTACTATTGGATGAAGATCTGCTTTTATGGTGGAAAGAAAATGAAGCAGTACGAAAAACTCTTAAGCTTATCAGACAAGTATGTGTGCATATGCATTAAATCTCTTAACACCAACAGAGCACATGTTATAAAGGCTTTCACCACATTTGTTTTCTGAATAATGTGAAATGATAAAAATGTGATAACCTTAATGTAGACTCAGAGATAATTTATTTGTGTTACCCTCATGCCATCAGTCTTGGTTTCTATATAAGCTCAGTGTGAGTGAAAATCTTGTTGCTGTTATTTTTATTATGTTGTTGTTGTTGTTGTTGGTAGTAGTAGTAGTAGTAGTAGTAGTAGTAGTAGTAGTAGTAGTAGTAGTAGGTATTCATTTATTTATGTATGTATTAATTGTTTATATATTTTTCAATTCATTGAATTCAACATAGTTTGTTAAAGCTACTATATTTTAAAACCATTCTTGGCAACGTTTGTGAACAAAACAAAATATGTCAGGTGTGTGACATACGTGTAATTTTTTCCATACATTATAATGTATGAATAATCTATTCTTTATTTTTGTTGGTTGTGTACTTGACTACAAAATTATATGTAAAAACAAAATTCCCATGCCTAGATTCTACAATGTATGCAAAGCCTCCCAAGGCTTATCAATTAAAAAAGAACAATATTTGATTTCCATTTCATGTGTGATGGGCCAGGCACATTTAAATCACTGAATGAAAGCCAAAGGAGACTGACAGCATAAAGGCTCCTCTCATGTATATTTATATGTATAAAAATGTATATTTATATAATGCAACAGGTGAAGAAACACTTCTACATTTAGCTAAAATAACAATGAAAACCAAATTATTATCTTCACATGAGAATCTGTTAGACTGATGTCTTCTCTGCTGCTATGGCATTAAGGAATAGTAAAGTGTTCGGTGGTTATATCTAGAATTTTTCGGCATATAGGTGGGTCACCCAAGTTTTTCATACCTACTGTTCAATGAATAATGAGGATTCAGACACAGTACAATTAAACTGACACAATGCTTTTGGCGTACTATAAAGTAGGGTAATATGTATTTACGGATGTGGGGAATGATGTAATAACTTCCATTAATGTCCATATTTGGCAAGACAAAGCATTATAGTGGGTTCCCCTGTTCTGGATACATGTAACAAATGCCATATGAGAGTATTAAAGTGCTTATTAGTGGTTCAGATCACATATATTAGTGAAAACTTTACAAAATGTAAATTTTTCCAAAGAAATGTTAAGTAAACATAAGAATCCATTAATATTTCACAGTGGTGATGTGGGCGTGGCTGTGCAACAGCGGTGGAGCGTGAGGCCGGTAGAGGAAGAACTGTAAGGATTGACAACTGTGGGAAATCACCTCTAACAGCTGTTTTGTGTTTTGGGATAAAAGGGCAATCCAAACCACCGGAGGAGAGAGAGCTGACTGTGTGTGGTTGTGCTGAAAAGCCAATAGTTTGTTTGTTACACTGAAAGAGTGTTGGAAATTAAAAGACTAACGTTGGATTGTTTATCCGGTTCCTGCGTCTTCCTTAATAAAAAAAAAAAGCAAGAGATCTGTCACAGTGTTGCTGAAACAGGGATTGTTTGGAGGAACGAAACATCGTCATGGAGTCCTCGCCAATGCCCGAATTTATCAAGACGCTCAACAAGGCTCAACATCACACTCTGCTTGAGCTACTCATGGAACATGAACAATGGATCCAAGTTTATGCAGAGGAACATTGAGTGATCTGAAAGTTTGACGTCACCTGACTTCCTGTTGCTGATGGCACGCTGCACAAGTGTTTGTTTGTAGCCTGGTTAGGCTGCTTAGCATACTTATTCTTATTCTCAAACATTCATCGTTATATTCATCGTTTATCATTATATCCTTTGTCATTTTACCGCGTTTCAGATTTTTCTGCTTTTCTAAGGTTTAATTTGTGTGTATTTTACCTGTTGCTGCTGGCACCTATTTACAGTCTGTGTTTGTAGCCTGCTAGTTTGTTTTAGCATCGCTTGATATTGTTTTAATAAAACATCACATTTTATTGATTTTGTATTTTTTTACCGTGATTAAACTGCGTTAAATTTTTCAGAGCGCACCCGTTTTTTCTCCTCTGCGGTACACAGATTATTGCATACATCTCAAAGCACCGCTTATCAAGAACAACAACAACAAACAATTGCGTGAGGGATTCACATCAATCTCAAACCCTCACTGCTCAGGAACAACCAACATTTAGGTAAGTCATGGCATCCGCTCATGTTATTTCTTCCTGCATTGCATGTCACATGTTTACAATAGCCTCCACCGTCAGCAGTGAGGGATTCACATGTAATAAATGTAAGGAATTAGTCATACTGATGGAGAAGGTTATTGAGTTTGAGACTCACATCCAAAAGCTAGTGGAGGTCAGTGAGAAAGAGAAGCTGGTAGATATTGTTTCGGATGTGAGTAGTACAGAGAGCAACATACACACTTTGGTTCCGTCTGTTTGCCCCTGCAGCAGGGCATTTGGGTGACGTCTCGGTGGAATACTCGCTCAGCAAAGAGACACCACTCTCCCGTTCCTGTTAGGGTTTCCAAACGATTCTCCCCATTCAGTGATAGACCCACTGAGAATCATGTTGAAAGAGCCCTATGGTGATTATACTGTAAGGAACGTGGAAACAGAGACTCCAGCCACTATTGTTAATTGCATTTCGGGTGCCAGAGCGTCTGACATCAAATCAAATTTACAAGTGCTGGCCAATGCTAAACAATGTCAGACATTGTAATATGCCCTGGTCCCCTCCCTGCTCGTAGTGGTGACGAGGTTTATAGTAGATTAGTCTAACTGAATGGCTGGATGTCTGAGTGGTGTTTGAAGAATAAAATAGGATTTTTAGACAATTAGAAGAGTTTTTGGGGTAGATCTGACCTGCTAAATAGAGACGGACTCCATCCCTCCAGGGAAGGTGCCGCTCCCCTCTAGTAATTTGGCTCAGTCTTAATAATGATTGTATTTGGCTAACTGGGTCCCAGGTCAGGAAGTAGACAAACTGGTTAATCCGAATGTCTGCTAGCTGCCTTGAGACGTCACATAGGTCACATAAACTACAACACAGAGACAGTATCTCCTAGATATTTCATAGAGACCGTGTCTGTTCCCCAAACTACCAAACACAATACCCTCACTAAATCATTTAGAAAAAATTTGATTAAGGTCAAACTTGAAACAAACAAATTAAAAATGCACATCATATAAAAATAGGGCTACTAAACATTAGATCTCTTTCTACCAAAGCACTAATTGTTAATTAAATGATTACAGATCATAGATTGGATGCGCTATGTGTGACAGAAACCTGGCTTAAACCGGATGAATATATTAGTTTAAATGAATCTACTCACCCAAGTTATTGTTATAAACATGAGCCTTGACTGAAGGGTCGAAAAGGTGGTGTTGCTACAGTTTACAGTGAAGTTTTTGCTGTTATGTGAACTAATAATGCTTAATGTGACAACGTCAGATATAAATAACAAATCTCTGTTGTCTTTTGTCCTTGCTACAATGTATAGATCACTCGGACCTTATTCTGATTTCCTTGGTGAATTTGCTCATTTTTTATCAGACCTTGTAATTACTGTAGATAGAGCTTTAATTGTTGGTGTCTTCAACATTCACATAGATAATGACAATGATACATTGGGATTAGCATTTATCGATATTCTCAACTCTCTTGGGAGTCAGACAAAATGTAACAGGACTAACTCATCGTCATAATCATATGCTAGATTTAATTATCATATGGAGTTGATGTTGATGATATAAAAATTCTGCAGCAGAGCAATGACATCTTGGATCATTACCTCGTCTCTTGTATACTGCAATCAGCTAATGTTACTCAGTCTACACCACGCTATCGTTCAGGTATTCTTTTGAACACTAAAGATAGCTTCACTAATAATCTTCCAGATCTATCTCATACACTCTATAAACCCCAAACCCCAGAAGAACTTGATGAAATAACAAAAAATATAAATTCAGTCTTCTCTAGCACTCTTGATATTGTAGCCCCACATCGATTAAAGAAATAAGCCCTGAACCATGGTACAATGATCACACTCATGCTCTCAAGAGAGCAGCTCGGAAAATGGAGCGCATGTGAAAAAATACAAAATTATAAGTATGTTGTGGAGCATGGAAGGATAATGTCTGTAGCTACAGCTGCCAGGTCAGCATATTTTAGTAAACTCCTAGAAAATAAACAACAATCCTAGGTGTTTATTCAGTACTGTGGCTAAATTGGTAAAGAATAAAGCCTGAACAGAATCAGATATTACGTTGCAGCACAAGAGTAATGACTTGAATTTCTTTACAGATAAAATTTAAGTAATCAGAAATAAAATTGGAATTATGCAATCATCTGTCATAGCACCTCAGAAAACAGTGTCTAATAATTTTCCTCACATGCATCTTCAATCCTTCTCTATCATAGGTCATGAAGAGCTAACAAAACGGATCGAAACCTCAAAAGCCACAACATGTTTGTTAGATCATATACCAACTAAGCTATTAAAAGAGGTATCTCCTATAATTTCAGAACCTCTTTGCTATGCTTAGGACATGTCCCAAGAAACTTTAAAATGGCAGTTATCAAACTGCTTATTAAGAAGCCACAACTTGATCCTGGAGAACTGGCTAATTATAGACCGATTTCAAATCTCCCGTTTATGTCAAAAATACTAGAAAAGGTAGTATCCTCCCAAATTTGCTCATTTCTACAGAGAAATAGTATATATGAAGAATTTCAGTCAGGATTTAGGCCTCATCACAGTACAGAGACTGCACTTATCAGAGTTACAAATGACTTGCTCTTATCATCTAATTGCGGCTGAATTTCTCTTCTAGTGCTTTTAGATCTTAGTGCTGCATTCAACATGATAGATCACGACATTCTCTTGAATAGGCAAAAGAATTATGTTGGCATTTGTGGAGTTGCATTAGCATGGTTTAGGTCATATTTAGCAGACCTCTACCACTTTGTCTATGTAAATGAGGAATTGTCAAACTAAACAAAAGTAAAATATGGAGTGCCACAGGGATCAGCTTTAGGGCCCCAACTTTTCTACTTGTATATGCTTCCCCAGGGATATATTATCAGGAATCGTGGAATCGTTTCCACTGCTATGCCAACGATACACAACTTTATATTTCTTTAAACCATGATGAGATTTCACAATTCTCCAAATTAGCAGAGTGTATCAATGTAATAAAAGATTGGATGGACAGAAATGTCCTTCTAATCAATTCTGACAAAACAGAGGTACTAATTATTGGAGCAAAAAAAACCCAAAAATATAATCTGACTCTCGATGAATGTTCTGTTACATCATCTTCAACAGCGAATA
Organism: Xyrauchen texanus; assembly: GCF_025860055.1. Taxonomy (NCBI): domain Eukaryota; kingdom Metazoa; phylum Chordata; class Actinopteri; order Cypriniformes; family Catostomidae; genus Xyrauchen; species Xyrauchen texanus. The sequence goes on from NW_026266181.1 coordinate 43,326, forward strand.
ATTTAGGAGATATTTGATACCAATCTGTCCTTTGAAAATCAAATTACCAATGTTTGTAGAACAGCATTCTTCCACCTAAGAAATATTGCTAAATTACAGCAGCATGCCCTCTGTTGCTGATGCCGAAAAACTAATTCATGCCTTCATGACCTCAAGACTAGATTATTGTAATGCATTACTGGGAGGCTGTCCAGCAAGATCAATAAATATACTTAAATTGGTTTAAAATACAGCAGCCAGAGTGCTAACGAGAACCAAGAAATATGAACATATTAGCCCCATTTTGTCATCGTTACATTGGCTACCTGTTAAATTCCATATTAATTAAAAAATTCTATTAGCTACAAACGAAGCTTTGAATGGTCTAGCTCCACAGTACTTCAGTGACCTTCTACCACGCTATATTCCATCATGTACATTATGATCGCAAAATTCTGGCCTTTTAATAGTTCTTAGAATATCAAAATCCACAAAAGGAGGTAGGTCCTTTTCATATTTGGCTCCTAAACTATGGAATAGTCTCCCTAACACTGTTCAAGATGCAGACACACTCCCTCAGTTTAATTCTAGACTAAAGACTCATCTATTTAGCCAGGCATACACCTAATTAATCCTCCAACCCACAATTAGGCTGCTTTAGTTTAGTCTGCCAGAACCAGAAACACTGATCATGATTTATAAATGTGCAATACATTTAATTGCATCTATGCTTATATTATTTTATTTGTTTCCCTGTCTCAACCTCGGGACTCCTACCCTGAAGTCACCAGAACCGGCTGGATCCAGCACCAGTCCTGCTTTGTGTTGGATCCCACTGCTACGTGTCGCTGAATGATGATGACTAAATGCAGCCGGTGCCAGCCAAACATCACTTCAGTCTATTATGATGGACTTCAGAGGATAAACTGATGCCAACTCCTACCATAAGACATGGGATACTTCATAGGCCATTGTCTGAAGCTTGGATTTAGGATGGACCACACCGAACCTCACCGAAATTACCAGCCAGGTTGAACTGTGTTTCACATCCCTGATCTCTGCCTGCATCACCTCGGTCTACTGATGGACTACGATCTTGAAATGGAATACTTAAGACTAACAATTGCAATCAAAAGCCTTCATCAGCCAATTAACAAGGACAATTGCATCTATGTGAACTTCTGCAGTTAATCCAGGACGGACTTCAAAGGCATTGGTGATTAATCTTACAGTTCAAACAAAATCGATTTGAACTTACTTGGTTTAATAATTTTAAACCATGACTTTAACTATACAAAAGTAATATTAACATTATATTCATGATGTTAGCCAGAGGGGAACTGGCCCCCACAGTGAGTCCGGTTTCTCCCAAGGTTATTTTTCTCCATTAATCAACATTTTATGGAGTTTTGTGTTCCTTGACACAGTCGCATTCAGCTTGCTCACTGGGGTTATTAATACAATTATTATTGAATTACTTATTTTTAAACTAGATTAACAATCGTATTTGATCTAATTACACAATGATAATTAATCGACATTATAGACATTACAGTTTTATCGTCTGTTAATGCCTGATCTTCTGTAAAGATGCTTTGAAACGATGTGTGTTGTGAAAGGCGGTATACAAATAAAATTTACTTGAGCGCGGCAGGCATTACAAAGCTTAGTACCATAGGAGGGGTCTTCCATCATGACCCTAGCCAAGACTACGGCCACTCCCCGAGCCACACTTGCTAAGATTGCACCACTGTGACAGATCTCTTGCTCTCTTCATTGAGGAAGCGGGAGCCGGTGTCCTGTAAATATATGATACCTATCAGGATAGTTTTATGGTTGGGGTTAGGGTTTGGGTTAGGGATTAGTACAGCCTCATATCACAAATATATCACACTATCGTATAGTTATGATGGTAGCACATCCTGATATGTATTATCTGCCTGACAAGATGTTACACATTTCATGCTGTTGTAGTACATACCAACAGGTTCTCCCGTGCCTCCCTACATGTGCTACCTTTGTTTTAACTTTACATATTACTGTTTGTACTGCTTGTAGCATATCCTTATCTGGTAGCACAGACTGTCAGAACACCAAATAAAAAAATCCAGTGAGTCATTTTTTATTATTATTTCCAAAACTGTTTCTGTGTAACACACAAACAAATTATTTTTTCAGCTCAATCAGAATCACAAATGGTCAGATTTGTGCGTCTCTCTCTCTCTGCCCTTTAATCCCCATCCAGCTCTCACGGCAACACAGCATAGCTGTTAGAGGTGATTTCCCACAGGTGTCAATCCTTACCATTCTTCCTCTCCCAGCCTCGCTCTCCACAGACGTAGCCCAACCACGCCCACATCACCACATTCTCAAAACTTGCAGACGTTTGGACTAAACCCTCTAATGGATATTGTTAAGGGAAGCCTTGCAAAGACAAATCAACAGAGGCATACACCATTGAACGTATGTGATTCTTATTTTGTCTCAATTTCACAAGTCTTATTGTGATGTTTTGATAAGTAAAATTAAGAAATCACGCTTACTGTATGTTTTCTGTCATGAACAGTGGTGAAATATCCAATTATTTATTTTCATTACAGCTTTCTAATGATGGATAGTTTGTCATGATTCAATAAGAATTGTATAGTCATTTAGGTAAGCAATTCAGATTGTGAGGACGTCAGAGATCTTTGTGTTAGCAGAAGTTTAAATGATCAGACTAATTGTGTAACTGTGGTGTAATCTACAGCATTGATTTACACATTAGCCTACCCGGTAAATTCTAAACAACGTTTTTACGATGTTTGCCTCATTAGCTGACCTAATTTCACATTGTGTCCTGACAAATAGCTTGTCTTTAAATCGGGAAGATGTAGTTTAGAAGTTCAGCTGTAATTTCATGGAAAAGAGGTGGCATACATTATCCTGTGTTTTGGCTTATTCATGTTTGTTTTGTAGAGCTTGCACATAGCAAATTAGAGGAAAATACTGTCACCAAATGTGGCAATCAGCTGTTGAGACAGGGAAAGAGATAGTGCTTCTTTGAGGGCTATTAAACAATCATTGGCCAGTCAAGCTTGCACAACATTGATAAAATCCCCCATGGGTAATTATTGCACCCTCAAACCCTCCGCTTAAGTGAGGGGAAACAACTAAAACAAAACAAACAAATCCTTCTTAATTCCTCTTGAGGCGAACAATCAACCGTCCTTTCACGGGCCACGACACTAATGACTGAGTTTGTAAAATGACTATAAATGGAAGGGCTCGTTTATGGATGCAAGGGCATTTCGCCTCAATAGGATTTTGCATCTCCAATAAACAATTTGCAAACTCTGTTCTAAAACCTATGGAGCATTGCTGCTAACTGCCTACATAGCTACTGGCTAAGGCATTGTAAAATCTCAAGAGTTACTAATTTGGAAAGCTCTACATCATCACGTCATACAAATAGCAATCTGCAAACAACTGCCTTCTATGTAAATGCATACAAATGATGCTTCCTTAGAGAAAGTAGCTAAAATTAGGTATCTAAGGAGGCAGCATAATTTATTTGCCTATCTTTTGGAACAGACTTCAAGCTGGGAGTATGCCTGTGATGCTTTAAAATCCCACCTCTGTAGGCAGCTCACTAGGTTTTGGAACAGAGAAACTGTCACCAAAAGCAGGCTGAAATGGAAGCCAAGCTGAAACAGATTAAAAAGCACATTAATATCATGTGACGCTGCTATAACGAGAACCACATTGGTGACACAAAGTCTGTTTTGAAGAAAATGTGGGACTTTTCTATTTGCCCGACATAGCCTGAGGCACCGCTGCATAAGGGATTCGCTCTTCCACAGCTGACCTTCAGAGAACCAAAGGACGTAGAATAAAACTTAATAGAAGAGTGAGAACACATAATTAGTTCAAGATTATTAACTACAATTCAAGGCTTAACTGAGTTTGGATGATCATCAATGTAGCCGTCCAATCGGCTGGCTTGAACGTCCATTAGGGCATGAGAAATGATTGAAGACTCATTAGCATAAAGAGACTTTGAGAGGCTCAAACTGGTTTTCCACAAGCAGAACCCAACTATTATTGGGTCAATTCTACCATGCTTCAGCAATGCCCTACTGTTTCAATCAGCTGAGGCCCACGATGGGGACTTGTGACTAGCGTACAAACTATTTTGTCCCCCCCCCTGGCCAAGTGCACTTCAATCACTTGGGATTTTTGTGGCAAAGAACCAGCTGTCATATAACCATATGTATCTGCACAGCAAAGAGAAATAGATGTGTCCATCCCTGCCTTCACAATAGGACAGACAGCTATGCTGTTCCTCTGATAGCAAAATAGGTTAGTGATCCTTGCAGGTGTAAATCCAGATGAAGAGCTGGTTGCAGGGGTCACCATTAGGGGGGGTCATACTACGTCTATGGTCTGACAGTCCTCTACATCATCAGCCATGAAAACCCCCACCCCACGAGTCCCATTCCAGGAACACTCATATGCCATCGATGGTTCAGTGCAAGCAAAGGCCCAACTGATTACAGGGGGGGGCTTAATGACCCCTAAATTCTAGTTCAAGAATGAACAATGGCCAATCGATAATAAAGCAATGCTATTAAAACCCTACTGACCTCAGAACGTGACTGTTTCATTCAAACATGCTACGTGCACAACATGCAAACTGAATTCTAAGCGTGAATCCTTACAAAGCAAATTAATGGCTATTTAAGGTTAGTCTGCAAATGCAATTCATCCTCTGCAAACAGAGGGAATAACAATTGCATCACCGAGAGAGTATATGCTCTCATTTTTCTTGTTAAGTTTAAGTTGTCCCCTTCGCAGAATAAGGTTTGACAAAAATAAGATTTATAAAGTCCTAACCAGAAAAGGAATATTTGGGGTTCAATACAAGATAAGCTCAATCTACAGCATTTGTGGCATAATGTTGATGATAACTAAATTTAATTTTGACTTGTCCAATTCACTTCCATTGTAAGTGCCTCACTGAAACCTCGATTTGGGCTTAATTTTTTTAATTTATTTTTGACTGACCTGTCCAGCTCCACAAAACAACATTGACTCAACCAATGGCTTGAGTTGTGTGTGGGATCTGATTATTTGATTAACGGCAGACATTCAGAGGGCTTTTTGAAATCAATGTTTGTTCAGTGGTGATAGTGGCCCAGAAAATGCACACTTCATCTTTAATACAGAATTAAAAAGATTTGAGTTCATATACTGTATGTATGTCAGCTATTTCACAAGACTCATTAGATCAGATGTATAATGTATTCCAGTTTCAGTCTTTTTGTATTATATTAATGGAGTAAATGGTCTGCACTTAACCTTTTTAACCTTAGCGGTATTCAAAGCGTTTTACACAGCATCTCATTCACACACCAATAATGACAGAGCTGCCATGCAAGGCGCTAGCCTGCCAATGGGAGCAACTTGGGGTTCAGTGTCTTGCCAAGGACACTTCGACATGTGGAGACGTGTGGGCCGGGAATCGAACCACCAATCCTGCGATTAGTGGCCAACACGCTCTACCATCTGAGCCACAACCGCCCATTCAATGTATTGATACAGTTACAATTGGTTTACTATACATAATTGCATCATTTAGTTTATATGCATCAAATAAAATTGCAAATTAAATAAATGCTATGAAATACTTTTCATTTGTTAAGTTTTTAAATTACTAAATAATCGAGAAAGGTCAGGTTGTGCATTAGAGGTTTAGCTTCATTTTCCCATGTAAAGTACAACTGTAGGCTGCTAGTAAAGATGCATTATGAAGATTTAACAAAAACGCAATGAGAACAGAATACAAGTAGGTGTATTCTAAAGGGGGGCCCCAAAGAGCACATGAATTTTTTTTTTTTTGTGATTATACTGTCAATGGACAATGGTAATTATACAAAATGCAATATTAAATGCAATATTATGTTAACAGGCTGCAGGATGCAAGCACATTCAGATAGCAAAACAGCAATGTCACAAAAATGACATATCCTCTGGTGCAGAGAAAAGGAAAAAGAAGAAAACAGAGGAAGAGAAAAACAGCACGATAAAGGTATGTTAAGTAGCTAGGCTGTTAAGAGCTAACATTAGCTGGCTAGTTAGTTAACATAGCCTTTGTAGCATATCTTCTTTTTTAGGAAAGTTTGATTAAACATCAGTAAATAGCCTTGACATCTTAATATATTATTAGTACAACATATTACTTAGCAAGTTTAGATTAAAGTCTTTGTCTTCTGTGTAAAAATAACTTTCCTGTGTATATTTTTTTTGTAATAAAAATAAGCTTCTGTTCCATAAACTTTGTACTGATAACAACTTAACATTATTTACATTAGTCTACCATTTGGGGGTCTTTGCTATTATATTCCAATATCATTATGCCTCAGTTAGCTTGTTATAGATTAAGGGTTGTTGTTAAGGTGTACAGATGGCTTGCTGCTGTATATAATTATTTGTGTTGAGAAAATAACATATTTTCAAATATATTTCAAATATTCTGTCAAATATGTACTCTTATGAAACATCCCTAGGAGCACTGTTGAAATATTTTGGACATGGGGCACAACCAACTCCACCTGCCCCAAGTTCCAGTGCTACAGCTGATGATGATTTTTCAACAATCCCAGATCAATATATTTATATGGATAAACCATGCCTTTGTTTTTGACAGACAGTTGC
>NW_026266182.1:0-50000 GCF_025860055.1 Xyrauchen texanus
TGTTGAGCTTCTGACGCTCACACGCACCGCCGTCATTTCAGCTGTCTGTCAGCTGACCATCACTGACCAGGTTATTGTTTTCACAGACATTGTGCTCTTTCCTTTACAACCATGTGGAAGAATCACATTCTTGTTGTTTATACCATGAGTGTGGATGTGTAATGACCACATTGTTTCAGATTCCCTAACTGAGATTTTAAAACAAATCAATATATTATGTGACTTGTAGTAATTATATATTCTTCTTTTGTTAGGGAGTTTTATTTGAAATAATTTCCAGGCTAACTGATTTGATACAAATATCTAGTCAAGTAAGTATCCCCCGATCTTAAATAATTAAATGGATAACTAATGTATTTAATAACAATTTTGTTTATATCTGCTTTAGGTGACTTTGGACAGTGCAAAACAAGTAACCCAGCATGTTCAAGACATCTCATCCCTATTTCATGAGTCTAAACTTCCAGCAGGCAATATAGTGGACATTGGGATGGTAAATGCCCTGGTATCTCTCCTGTCTGGTGTCTTGGAAGCTTCAGTGCTCTCTTCGAGACCAGGACCCCAACTGATCCACAATGCTCTGAACGCCATCTCTGATTTAGTGCTGGTAAGAAAAGCACTGGTAATTCATACTGTGCTGTGACGGTTTATGACACAGATTGTGAAATGTTGTGTTTAGATATTGTGCAAGAACTAGTCTTTCTGACTGAACACATACAGATAGCAGTTAAAACTTCTAGATCATAATTTATCTGGTTTATCTTTCATGGGATCAGTTCCTTATTGATTGTTACAGCTCTATGTGTTCGAAACTGCAATGTCTTATTGCTTAATGTGACCTTACCCCAAACAGACTGAAATATAAAGCGGCAGAATGTGGAATGAAAAGATGCCGCTGGAGTGTAGAATTAACCTTTGCATTCTTTGGATTACAGAGAAGTATGCTGTCTAGCAATGTCACACAGTACAATGTAAGCACCAGTTTTATGGAATTGTTAGCCTGGAAGGACGACCAATCTTATGCTATGGTGAAAAAATTTGGCCTCACTACGTTCCACCTCTCTGATTTTTTGGAGTTGCAATTTCACCAATGGAGAAGAAATGACCAACACAAACCTTGTGTTATTACTTGGCTCACAGTGTACAAACAAAGCCCATACCGCTGGACTAGAGCCTCCATGAAGGTACGCTCTAAGTGCATGGATGAACTTGAGAATACATGTACTTTGCCCTGTGAAACAAATTAATTCTAAAGTTATGTGATGCCACAGCTCAGTGGAGACACAGCAGACATTAGGCTCTACAACTGCACCTCTCGGAAGGAAATCAAAGTGCGACACCTGTCCACACCAGTCACCATTGAATTTGAGAGGAAAGAGGAGACAAATGTAGATATTTTCTACTGCTTGATCACAATTTATGGCAAATAAATTTGTTCTCCTATATGGTTACTCTGATTTGTGTTTATCTTTTCTCCAGCAGAGTAGACATACAGAGTTCAATCTTCTGCGTAGTCAGGTGAACACTCACCAGTTCAACGTCACACCACAGATCCTCCAGAGGGCCCTTCAGATCACTGTGCGATTCAACAGGCCAGCTGAACTCCCTTTCCCCATCCTGCTACTGCTCAGGTTGGAGGAAAGCTGTATTTCAGTCATATATTTATTCACAGAGTTCCCACGGTCAAATTTTTTTTTGTTTTCTAGGCCTGGACGAGTCAATTAAATTAATGAAATCTTAAAAGTAAACATCTGCAGTATGTATGTATGTATGTATATATATATATACACAATTTTGTAATTATATGACTAGGTATTGCCATTGAGCACACAATTCTTATTTTATTTTAATGAGCTAGTTCTACTTGATCCAACCCATAAAAATGCCATTATCATGTTGATCTAGTTAGATTAAATAACCATTTTAAATTAATTAATTTATATATTACCACATGAAGCAAAGTTTTAGGTTGAAAATATATATTTTTGTATGCTTCTTTCCAATGACTTGGCTGAACCGGTTCCCAAATTGGTCTAAAACAAAATTACTTTTAAGTATCATTTTCTATGATCACAAATGACTGGAAATTTTATGGAAAAGTCATGGAAATGTATTGGTCAAAAGGTTTAGGTATTCAGTATTGGTTTGTAGTAAACATGAGGTTTCTTCACAGGTTGTATGATCAGCCAACACCTAATCTGTACAACAAACAGAAAGTATATTCCTGGAAAGGACAGACCGCACACATCTTCCTCCATTCATCTTCTTTGCATGGTTTGATTAAACATAATTTTATCGATCACACTTTTTATGATAAACTAGCAACTTTTAAAGACTGAAATGTGTATTTAATATAAAATTAACGTGTATTATTATAAAAGCTAAACATTATTGCTTTTATTGGCAGCTGTTGGCATCGTCTACCTGATGCTGCTCAATGCAGACTATAACAAAAGCCCAAGTAACAAGTACATTGCCAATGCAGTGAACTACACACTAGGCATTGAATCTGTGGAGTGTTTGTCCTGGGACAGTGTGAGAGAGTGGAAGCCAAATGGATGTTTTCCTCATGGTGGGATTTCCTCAAAGAGGATCCTCTGCAGGTAAAAACATAATTGAAATCAATATCTGCTCCACCTAGTGGTAAGCAAAAAAGGAAAAAAAATCTATCTGTAAATCTTTTGTAAATCTGTCTCAAATATCATTTTTTTCTTTAAAGGTCTTACAAATATGTATAACTATTCCTGAACCTTAATTGTTGGCAATGTAAACCATTGGCTAGGAACCTGCACTCATAACCCTAATTAAAGGGATAGTTCACCCAATAAATACAATTCTCTCATAATTTACTTACTCTTATGCCATCCCAGATGTGTGTGACTTTATTTCTTCTGCAGAACACAAATTAAGATTTTAAGGAGAATATCTCAGCTCTGTAGGTCCATACAATGCAAGTGAATGGTGGCCAGACCTTTGAAGGTCCAAAAAGCAAATAAAGGCAGCATAAAAGAAATCCGTATGGCTCCAGTTTTTAAATCCATATTTTCAGAAGCAATATGATAGGTGTGAGTGAGAAACAGATCAATATTTAAATCCTTTTTTACTTTAAATTATCCTCCTTGCCATGGGTGGCGATATGCAAAAAAAAAAATGTTATCACCAAAAACAAAAGAAGAAGGTGAAAGTGGGGATTGATCGTAAAAAAAAAAAATTAAATATTGATCTGTTACTCACACATATATCACTTCTGAAGACATGGATTAAACCTCTGGAATCTGATGGATTACTTTTATGCTGCTTTAATGTGCTTTTTGGACTTTCAAAGTTCTGACCACCATTCACTTGCATTGTATGGACCTACAGAGCAGAAATATTCTTCTAGAAATCTAAATTTGTGCTCAGTAGAAGAAAGAAAGTCATACACATTTGGGATGGCATGAAGGTGAGTAAATTATGAGAGAATTTTCATTTTTGGGTGAAATATACCTTAACTGCAAAAGTATTGTGACGGACTGTCATTTTCTTTTTTTTCAGCTGCAACCACCTGGGATCACTTGCTGTATCACATCAGAGAATAATCAACAGCTACAAGTCTGCAGATGTTTCACAGTTTATCCAGTAAACCTGCAACTTCCCTTTCTTAATTTGACATATTTGATATATTATGGTTGTTTTTTGTAACAACCCCATACTTACAGTTATTTATATCCTGTTTTACAGCTCCAAAACCAACTACACACTGATAATTGTGTCAGTAATATTCCTGGTTCTTTATTTGGTGGTGCTGGTTATCTGTAGAAAAGTTGATGCTTCTAAACAGAACACTTCTGGCTCATTCCTGCTACCAGAAAACGATCCATCTGACCAGTTCCTCTATGCCGTCACCATAGATACAGGGTTTAGATCAAGGATCAGGATGACAGCAAAGGTATTAATCAGTCTTTCAAGAAATGGGAATGAATTTTAAATTTAATTAGATAACATCATCATATGTTGCCTAAATGTATTTATATTTTCAAACTGGACAATGTTGTCAGGTTTACATTGTTCTGTATGGAGAAGACAGTGTCTCTCAAACAAGGGAGCTCAGCAGCCCTGGCTTAAAACTTTTTACCTGGAACTCCAGGAGCACTTTTATTTTCAGGTACCCATCTCATACATTTTCATAGAAAATACTGTGCACTTACCATTGGCCAAAACTCAGCTTTGCCAGATGGGGTATTATTTGATATCAATAATACTCTTCTAATATAACAGCCTCCTTGATCATAACTATGATCTCTGACATCCCGTTTCATTTATTCACTATTTCTAATGCACCATGGATCAGCACTCCGGAGAGTCTGGGTCGGGTTTGGAAGGTGCACCTTTGGCATGATAATGGAGGTTCTTCTCCCAGCTGGTACTTGAGTTATGTGGTTGTAAGAGACCTGGTCAAGGGTTCCTGCTGGTTCTTCCTGGGCCAGTGCTGGCTGGCAGTGGATGAGGGAGATGGAAAAGTCGAGAGAAGTCTCACTGGATCTGAATGCGGCCTGACATTTAAACAGGTGAGATCTCATGTGGTTAGTGATACATGTATGGTTAAATATGGATGTTTATTACATTTTATTGTGTCTGTATACACCCTAGGGCTATATGCACAAATTATTTCTGCAGAAGTAGGAATGTAAAAAATAGTTTATATTAGTATTAATTAAATATGCTTAGCTTTGCTAAGTATAAAAACAAATAAGACATTTTAAAGTACAGTAGTTACTTTGCCATTTACCAAACTGCATTGTTCAAAATTTAGAAGAAGTTTAAAAGTTCATACTCCTCATTTATTTGAATTAAATACTTCACTTTATTCTGTGTTCATAATACGTACACCATTTAATGATTACTCAATTTGATAGGATGGTAATTTGTCAACACAATTTGAGTCAGAATGCCTATTTGTTATTTAAGAGTTTAAAATGTTTTAAGAGTAGGATATGCTGGGAAAAACATTTAATTGGACATAGTACTTTTTAAATGTATTGCATTCCAAACTTAATACAAACCCCAAAAGATTAATAATGAATGATGCAATGTCTTTCATTTAAGTAAAATGTTTATATTAGTATTTTTTCCAAATGTGTTTGTGATATATATTCTAATACATGAATCTTGTGTCTTTTCGCTTACATATTTCTTTGTATTTGGAGAAGTTTCTATATTTGAAACTCACAGAGTACCTGGAGGACTTTCATCCGTGGCTTTCTGTCTACAGTCACCCTTCTTACAGCACGTATACACGTGCTCAGCGTTCAAGCGTGTGTATGCTGCTTCTGCAGGGCTATATGTGTGTCAGCGCAATGCTCATATATCTTTGGGAGGAACAGGTGTTTAGCTCAGAAATTCAATACAATCCTTCTATGTCAAGATGTGCATGTTTGTGCTCATTTTATTTTCATTATCCCATATTGAGACATGTCTTTTATGTTTTCTACTGTGCACAAATTGGAAGGACTTCTTAGAGATGGGCCTTATTAATGTTTCGCCGGTCTCCATGGTAACAGGCCTGTGCAGTAGTCTCGCTGTGATGCCGGTAGGGTGTCTGGTGTCCCTGGTGTTCCGTGTCAGCAAGGTCAGAATTCCCAGGCTGCCTGAAATTATCCCTCAATTTCTTCTTGCCACACAGTGACATATTTTATATTTGATCTATTGAATGCATGCACATGTTAAATTCAGGGTATTCAGCTTCTTCATGCTATTGATCTATTTTGTAGACAAGCAGATCCAAAGGTGTGACTGGAGAGCAATATAAAGTCAAAGTGCCTCAAATCTACTCTGTAGAAGGTATATTTTTAAGTACTTTTCTTCTACTTATAATTTTTCAGTCTTCTCATTATTCAAATTTGTTTTATGCAAAACACTCTGTATTTGCTTGTCTGTTTCATAGATCACCATGATGCACTTCTGATGAATGATTGTGCATTTGAGTCTTATCTGTCCAGGAATACAGTCTCTCATGGGACTCAGGGATCACGGACAAAGGAAAATAAGGTATAATGTAGCTCTCATGAGCTGTATGTTAATTTGCTGTATGTTAATTCTCTCATCATTTACTCACCTTCATGCCATCCCAGATATGTATGACTTTTTTCATCTGCAGAACACAAACAAAGTATATCTCAGATCTGTTGGTCCATACAATGCAAGTGATTGGGCAACAGAACTTTGAAGCTCCAAAAGTAATCCATAAGACTCCAGCGGTTAAAAAGTGTGGATGAGAAACAGATGAATATTTAAGTCCTTTTTTATTCTCAATCTCCGCTTTCTTTTGTTTTTTGGCAATTTGCATTCTTCGTGCATTTTGCCGCCTACTGGGCAGGGAGGAGTTTATTGAATTTATAGTAAAAATGACTTGCGTATTGATATGTTTCTCACCTACACCTATCATATAGTTTCTGAAGACATGGATTAAACCACTGGACTTGTATAGATTACTTTTATGCTGCCTTTATGTGCTTTTGGAGCTTCAAAGTTTTGGTACCCATTCACTGCAGTGTGAGGACCTACATAGCTGAGATATTCTTCTAAATATGTTGTTTGTGTTCGGCAGAAGAAAAAAAAAGTCATACACATCAGGGATGGCATGAGGGTGAGTAAATGATGAGAGAATTTTCATTTCTGAGTGAACTATTTTAAACTTTATATGCTTCAAATTATTTTAGTGTAGTAATATTTAATAAAGATAATAGAAATTGTATGTCCTGTAGTATGGTGCTCGGAATCGGAAAACATCTGATTCAGTGTCTGTGTCAAAACTGCAAGGGGACTCTGACTCCATCTTTGAGATTGTAGAAGATTCAATGCCTAATGTCAACAACAGATCACATGACAAAAGCAAATGGAATCAGTCTGATCTCAGACCATGCACCTCTGCAGGTTTTTACACTCATACAATATATCAGAAATGATTTTCAATTATATTATGGTAAATCATGATAATTCTCTTCTCTTTTATTCTTCTATTATATTCTACTCACATTCATGCTTTTTTTGCACACCGACCTTACAGAAAACCAGCAGGTTTGTGGTGGCCAAATTAGAAGTCTTCGATCCTGGTGTTATTATGTGGGCTGGACCCTCTGCCTGTCCATCTCTCTTGCATGTATCATCCTCACTGGAACTCTTGGAAAAAAGTGTGTGAACTTATGCTTGTGGTATATTCTGTGTAAAACTACTTTTTTGCTTATTTTGTGTTTGTGCACAAAATTTGTTTCCCAAACATATGAAAATTAGGATGTAAATTTGTCACCCTACAGGTTCAGCAAGCCAAAGAGTCTTATGTGGGTTCATTCTGTGTTCTTTTCTTTTGTCTGCTGTGGCTTTGTACTGCATCCAGCAATGGTAAATCATCTTGTTCCCCCACATGTTGTGCAGAGTATCTGTAATGTATATGGTACCAATTTAATACTTGGCCCAGGTTTTATCAGTTCTGTTCACTGGAGCTTAAATAAAAGTAACAGTGAATCTATACAAATTATAACCTAAAATAAGCCATTTTTATTTCCTGATACAGATACTTATAATAGCAATCATAGTGTCTCTGATGCATCGGAAAAAAACTGATTGGTTCCAGAGTCTGAGTGTTAGAGAAACCGTCATTGAGTTATTAAGGCACAAGGGCCACAAAATGGACAATGTCTCGTTCAGCCAGTACCAACAGTGCCAGGGGAGTATAACACATTTTGAAAAGGTAAAATCAGCCAGAAGTTTAACTATCCACAAACATGTTCCTTCTTAATGAGAAATGGAAAGATTGAATAATGATGCCTGGTTATTAATTGAAATAAAATATCCAACTACACTGCATTATGATGATGGGCAGGTACTTGCAGCCCGTCAGAGAGCCAGGTACTTGCGTCTAGTGAAGCCCCCAAATTCAAGAGAGCTAAAGTGTGTCAGAGGCCGGATCAAGAGAAGGACACTTCTTCGTAAAACTGCAAGGTCTTACTTTTGAATCTCTTACGTTTTTCCTGTTTGATCTTTGACCTCTCAAAATGACTGTTTTTCTCCCACAGGGATTTGATGTTACACCTCATCATGCTGTCACCAATGCTCTTTGTGACATATGGAAAGTGTGACAATGACTACAAGTACCACCTAAATCGGGCTATCAAAACTCACTTCACAAAGTACAATACCATGTTTCAAGATATCTATCTTAAAGGGATAGTTCACCAAAAAAATGAATACTCTCATCATTTACTCACCCTCATGCCATCCCATATGTGTATGACTTTCTTTCATCTGCAGAACACAAATGAAGATTTGTAGAAGAATATTTTAGCTCTGTAGGTCCATACAATTTAAGTGAATGGTGACCTCCTTTGAAGGTCCAAAAATCATATAAAAGCAGTATAAAAGTTTTCCATAAGACTCCAGTGGTTAAATCCATATTTTCAGAAACAAAATGATAAGTGTGGGTGAGAAACAGATTAAAATTTAAGTCCTTTTTCACTATCAATCTCCACTTTCTTCTTCTTTTGTTTTAGGTGATT
Source organism: Xyrauchen texanus (assembly GCF_025860055.1). Taxonomy (NCBI): domain Eukaryota; kingdom Metazoa; phylum Chordata; class Actinopteri; order Cypriniformes; family Catostomidae; genus Xyrauchen; species Xyrauchen texanus. Next base: position 8,532 of record NW_026266182.1, read on the forward strand.
CACATTATTTGTGCTTATCGCCACCTACTGGGTAGGTAAAAGAATTTAAAGTAAACAATCAGTTAAATATTGATCTGTTTCTCACTCACACCTATCATATTGCTTCTGAAGATATGGATTTAACCACTGGAGTCTTATGGATTACTTTTATGATGCCCTAATGTGCTTTTTGGAGCTTCAAAGATTTGGTCACCATTCACTTGCATTGTATGGACCTACAGAGTTGAAATATTCTTATCAAAATCTTAATTTGTGTTCTGCAGAAGAAAGTCATAAACATCTGGGATGGCATGAGGGTGAGTAAATGATGAGGGAATTTTTATTTTTGGGTGAACTATCCCTTTTATAATATTAGTACATTACTAGTCACATAAAGTGATAACGATAAACAATAATGTCATATTAATAGGAGTCTGCAAAATTCATTTAATTCTATTCAAAATCATGAAGACTGGTGGAACTGGACAACAACCACTTTCCTGGAGAGACTGTGCCACAAAGGCAATTGCACTAAAGGGGTAGATAATAATGTAATTTTTATGCTTATTAGTTTGAGTTTTGTATTTGATTTGTTTTCAAAAAGTTCAATTGTGATTTAAATGTTTTTAAAAGATATATTGAATGTTCTATTGTTTTAATGCTTACAGACAGGAGATCTCAGTGGTGCTTACTCTCTAATTGGAAGTCCAGTCATTAGAAAGATTGAGAGCTCATATAACTCATCATGCCAGGTAAACCACCAATGTTTACTAAGAAATAATGCAGAGAAAATTGAAGTACTGATGACTAATGAGCACAGTGAAAAAAGACTCTCGTAAAGACACCTCTTTATACACCGTATTATTTATTTTTTTATCTGAACATGACAAAGCTGTGATGCAAAAGTTAGTGCATTTGCTCATGATATGCCAGAGCTGGGACACAAGTTTGAATCTGACCTGTGTCATGTCCCGATCCTATTCCCTCTACTCTATGTCTTTAATTCTATACTGTCCTGTCTAACATTAGCTTTAACAGGTTACTCTTTCTTTACCCTATACACAGATTTTAAACTTGATGGACAAGAACAACATTAAATGCTCTTTAGTACGATCTGTGGGTGCAGATTTGAACTCCAGCTCTCACAACAAATCAGCCTCAAAGGCGCACTTTCTTTGTGGGAAATTTAGGTGTTATGAGGGAAAAATAGTGAGTGTCAACTTGGAAAAGACAAGGTCAGAGACACTATTGATTAATTAATAATTCAATCACTTATTAGTTATTTTTCTTAGTGTAAGTACATTTAAGTAATCTGTCATTGTGTTTGTAAATCTTGCACTGTTAAAATAGGTCCAAAATGGTGAAGTTGATTAAAAACCTTCAGGCCACTGGCTGGATGACTCCATTCACCCATATTGTGATGATCCAGTTAATCCTATACAATGCACCCAGTAACCTCTTTACATCAGCCACCATTCTAGTAGAGCAAACCCCAATAGGAGCCCTAATACCTTCAGTCAGCGTACAGTCCACCAGACTGTACCATTTCCCTACTGTACTTGACTACTGTGTTATGACCTGTGAGGTGAGTAACTTATCACAATCAAGTCACTTGATGTATGATAGCACAGTAGCTACATTTTGGAGGTTAAATTAGATATCACTTTTGATTGTGAGTGTACTGTAATGACTCAATCCTAGACAACTGATATCAAACAATGATACACTTTATGATTATAATTTGAATCACAGATAAGGAATAATTGCTATTGGAATAAACAGTGTGCTGGACCGCAACAGTCAAGTTTTTATTTTAATCTCTTTCTTATTACCTCTAGCTTCTCTTCCTGTTATTCATTCTGCTTCATATGTATTGGCAAATATATGTTATAACTCAAAGAGGATGGCTTTACTGGCAGAAACTTGGGAGCTGGTTAGAGGTGACATTTTACTTTCTTTACAACTTTTGGAGTGAATACTACATTGACTTTACTGTACTTTATTGTATTTTACAAACATTAAATTATTATTATTTTACACAGGTGACAGTGATCATCTGCAGTCTTTTTCATTATATCTGCTCTGTGTACCTTTTTAAGATAAAAACAGAGATGATAGATTTTCTGCAGAGAGAGGATTTTAAATCATATGTTGATTTAAGTCCCATCTTCTTGTATGAGCAGGTAGGATAATGTAATTATATTTAACCCTCCTGTTATGTTTGGGTCATTTTTTACCTGTCAAAATGCTTTTTAGGTTATCCTCAATATTGACTAAATTAATATGTTTTTTTAAAAAAAATTATGTAATGTAAAAATGTTTGTCTCCACCTTGTATGTTCGGGTCACACACACACACACACACACACACACATTTACTGTATATCTACTATACATGGGTAGAACCACAACTGACATACAGGTGGCGCTCTTTCCATTTAAAATGCTGCTATATACTACCACCCCTGGAGTCCTTAGTTTGAATCCAGGGTGTGCTGAGTGACTCCAGTCAGGTATCCTAAGCAATCAAATTGGCCCAGTTCCTAGGGAGAGTCACATGGGGTAACCTCCTCATGGTCGCTATAATGTGGTTCACTCTCGGTGGGGCGCATGGTGAGTTGTGCATGGAATCTGTGGAGAATAGCGTGAAGCCTCCACAGTATGTCTCCACGGTAACACCGCTCAACAAGCCACGTGATAAGATGTGCGGATTGACAGTCTCAGAAGCGGAGGCAACTGAGATTCATCCTCCGCCACCCGGATTGAGGCGAATCACTACACCACCACGAGGACCTAGAGTGCATTGGGAAATGGGCATTCCAAATTGGGGAGAAAAAAAACCGATACTATATAATACATATATATACATGTAGGTAAGCCTTCGGCAATTTTCATGTTCATAATTAATAGAAAAGAGTGTTGTAAATCTACTGAAAATCTATTGAACTATATGTGGGTCATTATATGGGTCATTTTTGACCCAAGCATCACAGTTGTCATTGTTTTAAAACATAACAGAAGGGTTGATTAGATTAATCTTGTATTATACAATGAGAAGATAACGTGAGGTGTTCAGATTACAGATTGCAGTTTTGGGCAGTGAAAAATCATTTTTTTTACTCAACCTCCTGTCATGCTGCTCTATTTATTTGCAAGCAGTATTTTGTAATTAGAAACATGTTTTTACAGTAATGGGCATAGCATTTGTTCTGAATATTAACACACCATATGGCTTTATCATTCACAGCTTTCTCAATCACTCCTTGGTATTGTTGTAGGCTTTCTACTCCTGAAATGTGTGCTCTTTCTACGGCTAAACAAAGCAGTGGCAGCAGCTGTGTCTGCTTTGAAGCAGATCTTCTCTAACCTGCTTTGTTTACTGGTATTTAATGATTTACATAACACAAGTTAAAATCAGATCACCCCATTAGCCTAGCCAAAGGCTGCTTCAATTAAATTAATTTTCTTTATCTATTTAGGCATCTGGTGTTATAGTTGCAGTGGCCTTCTCCTGTTTGTGCACGCTGATCTTTCATTCATTCCCATCTACTCTAAGCAGCTTCATGAGATCTGTTTATTTAGTCTACACTCGCTCCTTTAGCATGAGCCGCTTCAGTGAAATTGATCACCAAACAGAAGTTCCATTGACACTTTACTTTGGAGTTTTATTTTGCACGATGATGCCATTGAAAGCCATGGTATGTAGAGGAATTTCATAACACAACTGATGATGCGCTGTGTGTTTGAGTCATATTGTTTAAATTATTCCTCCAAGGTTTATATGATTTTGTTTTTATGTTGCCCTACAATTTTTCAGGTAATTAGCACCCTTACCATTTTTGCAAAACAAACAAAGAGGACTAAAAAGATAAAGCATCTAACCACTATCTATGAGTTGATCTCTTATGTCAAAGATATGGCTTTACTTCTCTTTGGCAAAGGAAATCACAAGATGGCAGACCATCCTGTCCACACAACTGTAAGCACTCCATCCTCTCATTATAACAATTGTATGTTATTTTTGGTGCTACTTTTTCTTAAACTCTTCATTTTAACTATTGTTGTAAATATGGGCTTAAAAGTTTGTTGAATTGACTGAATCTGCCTTCATTTGCACAGAGCTTATATTTGGCAGAGTTTGAGGATCTCATGGATGAACTGTTGTTTCATCTCAGTGCCATGTCAGACAGTCTCCACAACACCCTCCCAGTCAAAGAAAATGTATTTGAAACCCAGAGCAATTTCTCTTTCCTAATTTCTCATCATGGCCACAGCTCAGACTATGAGGTGATTATGTTAGTTCACTCAGCTCTCTCATGATGTACTTGAGTAAATACAGTATGTAGTATTATATTAAATGGGATTAATTGTATTTTTTGTATAGAGTGCAGCTTTTGATGTGAACTGTATGAGCAGCCAGAAGATGAAACACAGAGGACACATGGACATGAGTTGTGTCTCATAATTATCATATGAGGAAAACACCTTAAGGTAGTATTGTTTTTCATTAAAGGAATAGTTCACCCAATCATCTTATCTCTTCTAAAGATATGAATTTAACCACTGGAGTCTTATGGATTGCTTTTACGCTACCTTTATATACTTTTCGAACCGTCAAAGTTATGGTCACAATTCACTTGCATTGTATAGACCAAAAGAGCTCAAACATTCTTCTAAAAAAGAAGAAAGTAAGTCATACACATCTGGGATGGCATGAAGTTGAGTAAATGATGAGAGTATTTTCATTTTTGGTGAACTATCCCTTTAACCAAAATACAGAGGAGATACAATGTGCATAAATGTCAAAGTAAACACAAACATTGTGTCATCAATGTCATTGCTTGATTGCAGAATGCCACAAGGCCAAGGAAAAATGCAGGTGCAGAGCCTTTCAAGAGTGACAACAGATTTCAGAAACCACATCAAAGAACCTCTCAGAGAGTCTAAAAAAAAAAACAATTTCTTCTTCAAGCAAGAAGACCCATTGTGCCTCAGATGAGTGGAAGGGCTTTGTGTGTTCTATAAAGATACCTGGCCCAGTCATGATGGGAGATGACCACAGCAATGTTCCCAGGAGTCAAGGCCCCACACAAATTAAAAGGCACACTGTTCTAACCACTTGGCCTTGCAAAGTGATTATGGGTCAGACAGCCCAAGGCAATGCAACAGGACAATCATATGTGTTTAATGTATTGCCAATTGAGGGAATGAACAACTATACTATGGAAGAGCAAACAATTATTCCATGGTACATTGAACACTCTATGTAATGTGATATTTGAACTTTGCATTATTATTATTATTATTTACAAATTAAATTGTTTTTTTGCCAACTTTAAAAAGAGAAAATTAGTAAATAAAATATTAACCTATTTTTGTCTAATTTACTTATTTCCCCTGGCTGGTATAGTTCAGGCACATGTGCATTTTAGGAAATGCATGACTGTTTTGCAAAGTTTTTTTAAGTATTGAATATTTAACCAGTCAATACAATAAAAGTGCATACTTACTGCAAACTATGGTAACAGTTCCTGTATATCGTCCCGCCCTTTTCAATAACCATCCCACGGCAGACCACCCAATTGCGTTTCTGAACGTGCTTGCGCTACGGACTTGAGTGGCGATTAATGATTGGCTAAGTCCTTTCTCCGCCAGCCAATCAGAACGTGGCAAGTCAGACAAGTTCATGCATAGGAGCGAGGAAGCCAAGTCAGAAAAATGCATATAGATAGAAAGCAGGATCTGTAATAACCTGGGCCAAATCAATTAATGAAGACGTTATAATAAACATCACTATATTTAAATAGCTTTTACTGCAGGTAGCAGCGCATGCATCAGGTATAATTCACTAATCTAACGAAAGGAGGCGTGAAAATAATGAAGAAGATAACACTTCTTTTGATTGTGCTGCTCGGATTGACACAATTCATAATGCTCAGCCGATGCGAAGAGGATGCCAATGGTGGTAAGATTTCCCTTTGCATGTTGCTGACATTTTATGAGTGTTTTGGGACATTGAAACCTGTTCAATGAAGTCTTGCACGGTAGTATGCTGTTGCTAACTAGTTTGATGAATTGTTTGTACTGATACATGCTAGAATATGTTGTATTGTTTTATAGCCACTAAAATATTATGAAATCGGAGTACATAATTGTGCGTATACTAGGCTATTATGAAAATTGTATTTATAATAATTGTACAAACAATATTGATCTAGCTAGATGGATTTCCCTTTTGTGATCTTTCATTGTGAAACCCAACATTTCAGATTCCACAGAAGGTCTTGGTGAAGATGACGATGAAGACGATGATGATACAGATGACACTGAAGTAAAAGAGGAGAATGGGGTGCTCATACTGACCGATACAAATTTCGACACCTTCATGCAGGGCAAAGACACCGTGCTGGTGGAGTTTTATGCACCATGGTAAATTTACTTCCCTCCACTCAATAGGAGACACAGCCAACTATCAAAGACCTTGATCATGCAAACTTTACACATTTTCAGGTGCGGGCACTGCAAACAGTTTGCTCCGGAGTATGAGAAAATCGCTCAGACGCTCAAAGATAATGACCCACTGATTCCAGTGGCAAAGGTTGATGCCACGAAGGCTACTGCTCTTGGCAGTAGATTTGAAGTGTCTGGATATCCTACCATCAAAATTTTCAAAAAAGGAGAGCCAGTGGACTATGATGGGGACCGAAGTGAGCATGGTGAGTGCATTGAAGCAATATGTTAGATTTATTGGAATTACTGTTTTTCATTAAGTGTTTGAGGTGGCTGTGAATTGTAATCAGTTGCTCAATAGTTTCAACTGATGCTTTGAACGTCTGTGTGGTTATGACTTTTGTTTTGCAGCCATTGTTGAACGAGTTAAAGAAGTTGCCCAACCAGACTGGAAACCTCCCCCAGAGGCTACCCTAGTCCTGACTAAGGATAACTTTGATGATGTGGTGAACAATGCAGACATCATCTTGGTTGAGTTCTACGCACCCTGGTTTGTATCTTTCAGATTAACATGTATTTTTTTTAGGGAGTGTGCTTTTATATGTTTGTGCAAATACACTCACTTTGCACTTTATTAGGAACACTATGGTGCTAATTATGTGCCCACATAGTCTTCTGATGTTGTGAAAATCTCAGGACATCAGCAGTTCGAGAAATACTCAAACCAGCCCATCTGGAACCAACAATCATGCCATGGTTTAAATCTCTGAGATCAATTTTTTCCCCATTCTTATGGTTGATGTGAACATTAACTGAAGCTCCTGACCCGAATCTGCATGATTTTATGCCCTGCACTGCTGCCACATGATTGGCTGATTTGATATTGCATGAATAATTAGGTGTACAGGTGTTCCTAATAAAGTTCTATGTGAGTAGTTTGTCATGTATTCTCTCTACACATCACTCTTCCATTTGAGCAATGAGTCTGTAGCACTGAGAATACAGTGTGCTTTAAATTCAAACAGGTGTGGCCACTGTAAAAAACTTGCACCGGAGTATGAGAAGGCTGCTAAGGAGCTCGGCAATCACACTCCTCCTATTCCACTGGCTAAAGTTGATGCAACTGCAGAGACTGAATTAGCTTCTAGGTTTGACGTTACTGGCTATCCAACACTTAAAATCTTCAGAAAGGGCAAGGCATTTGACTACAATGGACCCCGGGAGAAGTTTGGTTAGTAGTTGGCAGCTTTGAAAATTTAAGGCATTCTATAAGGATTTCCAGACCATAGGTATTTGGTGCTGTTGGAAACCAGACAACTACTATCTGTTCATCCTTTTGGTGTAGGTATTGTTGATTACATGACAGACCAGGCAGGTTCTCCATCAAAGCAAGTGCAGACACTGAAACAAGTTCAGGAGCTCCAAAGAGATGGAGATGATGCTGTGATTGTTGGAGTTTTCTCCAGTGAAGAAGATTCTGCATATGAGCTTTATCAAGAAGCATGTGAGTAGTATTATGTCTTATAAAGTCTTTTTCTTCAAATGCATGAGAATGAAATGTTATCTGTAATTAAATTCTAGAATTGTAGCTGCCTAAAGCTTTGTTCACAATGCACACGTTAAGGATGCACACAATTGTTTTTCAAATCTGATCTTTAGGACTGATTATATATACTGTCATTTAGAAAAGTGATTAAAATAAAAAAGTCCTCACCTGCATGCCAGTTTACCTCTTGATGTAGAGAGAGTTGGTTTTATTCTACAATAATTAAAGAGTTGCTGTTGGTGTGGAAAGAGAGGACGTGAAACTTGGAACTTTTGCCTCTACTAGCGTTCATCATGATATCGAAGTTCTGAGATGATGTATGTGACAATGGCATTGCTGAATTTTTTTATATATATATATATATGCATACATTTCATATATAAAACGTGGCATCTGAAACTACTCGTTTGTTTACTATTCACCATCATTCACCATTTACTATGTATAATTCACCATATTGGGTAAAAAAAAAATAAAAAATTTAATTTCTGTGACACTAGTGCCACTGAATGGAATTGCACAAATAAACAATGTTTTCAAAACCGAAATGGTTTTCTGAATATGCCCCACATCTGCAGTTGTTCAAACAGTCAGTTCAGCCCCCCAGCTCAACCCATTGGTGGTGGAGTAGTGTTGTTGGGTTATAAGCAGTTCACTCTAAACAAACGGTTTATAATAATTTATAATTTTTTATAAACTTTTTTTTTTTTTTAGAAAGTTAATCTATGAATGGTTTACTTTATAGTTGTCTCAGCATATTAAGCAGATATGGAAGAAAGCATTTTAACACTGGAGTCACAAACGTCTAGAGCTTCTATCAAGTTACCATCTTTTTGCCAACCAAGTTGTCAACAATCTGTTCTCTCTTTCTGTAGGTAACTCCCTGCGAGAAGACTACAAATTTATGCATACCTTCAATAATGAAGTTGCGAAGTTCCTCAAGGCTTCCCCTGGACAAATTGTCATGCTCCAGCCTGAGAAGTTTAGGTCTAAATATGAACCAGCATCTCATTCATTAACGTTAAAAGTATGTTTTATGCAAGATCTTTGAAGACCAAGAAGCAAACCATTGTTTATACATTTGCTGAAGGAGTTTTTTTTTTTTTTCTTCCCCTAAAAGGATTCCACACTTACTTCAGAAGTGCAAGATTTCTTGATGAAATACGTTCTTCCTTTGGTTGGACACAGAAAACAGAGCAATGATGCAAAGAGATACACCAAACGACCTCTTGTGGTTGTGTATTATGGAGTAGATTTCAGTTTTGACTACAGAGTTGGTATGCATTATGACGTTGTCTGTGACTTTACCTTACTCTGTGAAAAGTATCAAGAAAATAGGTGTAGCTCACTATGCAAACTATTTTATTCTTATTTTGTGCACCATTTACTCAATTTGTTACTTTTTCTGAACAGCTACACAGTTTTGGAGGAGCAAAGTGCTTGAAGTTGCAAAGGACTTCCCAGAGTACACCTTTGCCATTGCGGATGAGGAAGACTATGCTGATGAACTCAAGAGCCTTGGACTGAGTGAAAGTGGCGAGGAGGTGAATGTGGGCATCCTTGGTGAGGGAGGAAAGAAATATGCCATGGAGCCTGAGGAGTTTGATTCTGATGTGCTCCGGAGCTTTATCATGTCCTTCAAAAAAGGTACTTTTATTGGTTTTGTTGCCTATTCTGTATGAAAATGAAATGTATCATATTTCCATAAATTGACTTATTAAATCGTGCATATTCTGAATTTGATATATCACAAGTAGTTATGGTTGCACATCTTACAGCATCAGATCTTGCATAAGAATTTGTTTAAAACATGTTTTCTTAAAGATTTAATAAAAATCCATTGCACAGTAGATCATTTTAAGCCTGTATGTTCTATCACAAGTAGCTTGGTTTAGAAAAATTGTGCCAAGAATGTAAATTTAGTGTAGAAGTACCAGCCTTGCATTGCATGAGGAGTGCATTGTTTTTTGTCACTGCAAATGTAAGGTCAATGACTACACTATTTTATTTCTTTCTACTGACAGGCAAGCTGAAACCTGTTATAAAGTCTCAGCCTGTTCCCAAGAGCAATAAAGGACCAGTGAAGGTTGTGGTGGGCAAAACTTTTGATGACATTGTCATGGATACAAAGAAAGACGTACTTATTGAGTTCTATGCACCATGGTGTGGCCACTGCAAAAAGCTGGAGCCTGATTACACTGCCCTCGGAAAGAAATACAAGAATGAGAAGAATATTGTCATCGCCAAAATGGATGCCACTGTTAATGATGTGCCTCATGATGGCTACAAAGCAGAGGGTTTCCCCACAATCTACTTTGCTCCCAGCAACAACAAGCAGAGTCCAGTCAAATTTGTTGGTGGTAAAAGAGATGTTGAGGAACTGAGCAAATTTGTGGAACAACACGCCACAAAATTATCACACAAAAAAGATGAGCTCTAAGAGATTAATAGAAACCATGAACTTTATACAAATGCAGTTCCCTAAGAAAGGAAGTTTTCTGGAGGGGTCATGACCTTTTAGAAGGAAAAAGATTGTTTTGATTATTTTATTTTTGTGTTATCATTTGTTTCTGGGATCAAAACATTCAATATTTTCATTCCAAATCAAGCATAGTTTGAGGTTTCTTCCCCAATTATTTTAAATAAAATAATGTAAAAATGATAATTGAGTGAGTGTCATTAATAAGCGTTACTCATGCTTTAAGACGTTTGCTTCATCTAGCTGACTTGAAATCACACTGGTTGCTCTGTATGGATGCCCATTTCTGCCACATACAAAAACCTAATCGTGCTTTGATATGTCAGTTATGAGATGCAATGTCATAATTTTATGAGAAATAATTAAGATTAAAAACTCTAAATAATGAGAAGCCATAATTATGAGAAGCGAAATCATAATCGAAATAAAAAAATCTAACATTTGAGTCAAAATTCTGATATAGTCATCTACTTTTATGATTTAGTTTATCATAATTATGACATAACTTATCTCAAAATGATCCCATCTTTATAAATATACATTTTAATATCATTCCACAGAAAACTTCAACTGAGACGTCAACAGTGTTTGGCTTCTGCTCTGATTTCAGATATGAATATCATGTTAAATCACCTATTCACGGGACATTGATTGGGTTTACTAATGCCTAATATTTCTAGTTTTAGGATACGAAAACATTATGCTTAGATTCTCTTGGAGTGGGCGGTACTTAACGATCCGGTTGACCCAAGTCCAAACAGTCCACAGGAAGTGGCACAGTTCAAGGCTAAAATACAATTTTTTTACTGTATCGACTTACTAGCCATATGGTACTTTTTACTCCCAATAGTTGCTACAACGCTGAGCCCGCTTTTCCTTCTATTGTTTTATTAGAAACCGAAACCTAATTAATCGCATTATACGGTATTTTAATAATGGCGAAAACCGTAACAACTGGCTAACACAATTCGAGGCCGTTATAAAAATACGAGAATTTACTCTCATATCGCGCGCCGGTTTTACAAAATGAATTCGTTCAAAAGCAAGAACAAAGAGAACTTCCTCACATGGCCCCCACTCCTTGGCCCCCACTGCAGTCAGACATCCGATTAGCCGAGTCCCCGAAAGGACCTGACAAATCGGATCCCGTAACATTGAGCAACTCGAACATGGCTCGTAATGATTGGCTCATCTGTTTGGCGCTCGTTGATTCTGCAGTGCGCGAGGTGGGCGGCGAATTCTGATTATAAACGACAGACTGAGCGGGTTTGAACACTTGAAGAAACGGAAAGATTCAATATTTCTATACATTTTGAATTTAATTCAAATTCGGTCGCAGTCTACCGCCGACAAGAGAGAAAGACGCCTGTCAAAACTAATTCTTAAATATACAGAGGCGAAATAAGCGCTTGTCTTTTGTTTATCGAGACTCGCCGGTATTGGGAACGCGGACGTGCGGAGGGGAAAGGACCCTATCCTTCGAGCTAGCTGAGTTAGCCAGCCGAGTTAACCGATAATCTTCACCTGGTGACGGCGCTGACAAACTGACGAAAAAAGTAACTTGATTGAATGTGGACTGGTCTCCTCTTGCAGGTAGGCACCAGAGGAAGACAGCGAGGAGACTGTTGTTTCCAGTGATATGTTCTGAAACCACATTTAGTCTCTTGTTGAGACAACCCAGCTAACCAGTTACAGTGACTTCAAATTGAAACATTGGCAAGACGCCAATCATGTGAAGTCAGATTATAGACAGTTTAGAAGTAATGTGATAATTGTAGTTTTGGCTGACAGATCACGAGGAAGTTAATATAATGTGACTAAGTCACGATAAGTGATTTATCTAGTTATTTTAATCCGATACCATGCACATAACGAGCATTTCTTTATAGTCCGATTGTCCTTCAGTAGGTTAGTTAAGTTTTCGCTGAATCTGCAGTAGCTCTAAAGAATAATTTCTATAAGTAAACATTCTAATTTAGAACGTCAATCGGTTACATTAGTGTTGCAGCAAAGCTAATTGACACGTGGAAATATTGCGCATTTGCCTTTTCTTTTAACGTTTGTTGCAATATTTAATTTGGAATGTTACCGAAACTGAGATGCGCACATAAATTCACACAACAAAGTGACACTAATATATGCATATATATTCTCTGTACGTTTATTATTTCTGTTATTTTTATTTTATTAACATATGTTGAATTTATTTTTTTTTTCCTCAGTAAATTGTTCGCAAATGTTTTGTCATTATTGCTTGAATTACCACTTTAGTTCGGTTAGTGTGTCTAAACATGTTTCGTTTCAAGTTGAAGTCGCTGCAGTGTGATGTAATACACCAATAGGGGCGCCAATGAGTTAATACACCTGTCACATTAACACCAGTGAAAACACAAAGTCGAACTGTTATTAAATAAAATAAACAAATGTAATTGCAAAACTTTTCATTTGGGTCACTGGAAATGTATTCATGGATAAAGGACATTCGGTTGCATTGATTTGAAAATCAGAATTTGTTACTACATTTGGAATGATTTGGAAGTGATGCTGAGCAGACATTGGGGAAAATTGCTGTGGGAGGGGGAAACCTGTGAATTTACAAGTCAATTTGTCACTGTCTAGCATGCCACCTCCTGACTCAGCTGCTCCGTTACATATTCAGCCCACATATCCACAGAATGCTAGATAATCGTGACAACAACAGTTGCCTTTTTTGTTCTATAGAATCATTCATTCTATTGGTTGTTCCATTACATTTCTACAAATCATATGGTGAGTGAATGAATCTCTCACATACACTGGCAGCCAAAAGTTTGGAATAATGTACAGATTTTGCTCTGGTGTATAGAAGTACCTGTTTCTTTCCATAAAAGTGGCATTCAACCGATCAAAATGTATAGTCAGGACATTAATAACATAAAAAATTATTATTACAATTTGGAAAAAAAAACTACTACAAAGTTCTCATACAAAGATGATGAGAGTTCTCATCAAAAAATCCTCCATGTGCAGCAATGACATCTTTGCATATCCTTGTCAGTTTGTCCAGATACTCTTTTATTATTGGGTGAAATGTCACCAGTTACAATGACCCTTAAAGGTGTTTTTTGGTTGAACAAACGATTTATTATAATTTAAATTGAAACCATTTTTTTTAATTGAAGTATTTGTATACTATAATATTTTATCCCTTTTGAAAATAAATAAGAAAGCTAACATAATTATAATAATAATAAACCGAATTATAAACATGATGATAAATAGCATGTAACTATAACATGTTATATAACTAAAGCATGTTAGTTTACATGTCAGCATGTTAAATTAACAACTAAATGAAAAATAACATCAACTGTGTGAGCGTTTAAAATAATGTCCTAGGATTATTATTCATTAACATGTACTGTAGGTGCACAACAGCACTGCCAGACTGCTCCTGTCTGTACCTTTAACTCAGTGGTTCTCAACTGGTTTTGCTTCAGGACAGATTTTACATTGGACATCAAGTGGTGACCCGCCATAGTAAAAACGTAATCTGTATTTAATGTATCCTGGGACACATTTCTTTTTATCTTGTGTAGTTTTGTTAATGGATTTCAAGTACAAGGACATGCATCAAGTGACATTATTTTTTTTGTTGACATCAACAACAAAAGAGACAGGAAGTTTTCTCTCCCCCTTTTAATAATTGAAGAGCATATTTACTTGTATGAGCCCATTATTATCCTGTTTGTTTCCCAATTTCAAACATCATTCAAACAGAATTACACAGGATGAAAGGCTCCTCATTACCATGGGTATGTCAGAGTAGCTAGTCTTGAATAATAGTAACAATTTATAGTATTTATGAAAACATAAATACTAGCTAAAACTACACCTGCCACTGTTGATATAAAAGGTCTAATAGATTCTACATATAGATTATTTAAAATGAAAATATAAGTTTGTCAATATCTAACAGTTACTTTTATTCATGTAATATCATGAAACAATTTTGTGAAGGTGATTATGTGTAATAAAAAAAATTAGTGCATAGAACAGTGTTGCTCTTCTCCTCAGTGCTGTTTGGCATGTCTGGTCTACCTACTGTTTGAGAGGTTCAACTTTAAACTAGAAAAGTCACACTAGAATTGAAATTAGTCACATCAGTTTTGAGTTCTCCGCTCCGCAATATCAAAGGAAGCCCGGTTGTTGCACACGCGTGTCAGAGAGCAGATCATTAGTGCAAGCTGGTTCCGTTACACTTGTGCGAAAGGGCAGCTGAGAAGCATTTAGCTGATTGCGAGATTATCATTAAATCAGCCTCGGCAGTCCTAAATGGGATATCACTTGGACGGCCGCCGAAATATCTTTAAATGGGAGAACCGTGACATTGTTCTTTCCCTGCTATCTATGACCCAGTCCGAATAGACCTGCGACCCACCAGTTGAGAAACACTGCTTTAACTCACACACTCGCTTATGTCAGACCACCTCGCTTCTTTCTGACATTTTCTCTGCTGTGTGTGTGTGTGGCGCAAGTTGAAAGGAGATGCTCACGCGCAGGTGAGATTCTCCGTCCAGTTGCATTTTTTTCTCATTACCGTAGATAAGCAAATGTACGTGGTATGATAGCAGTCAATTTTCATACCGTGAAACTGCTGCAACGCTATGTCAAATGTCTGTGGTTTTTTTGCCCGCTCTAACCTTTTTTTGTTTTTTTGGTTCAAAAGTGGCTTTTCTTTGCATTTGTTCCCATAAGGCCTGCACCCTGAGTCTTCTCTTCACTGTTGTACATGAAACTGCTGAGGACATGTGAGGTGTCTATTTCTCAAACTAGAGACTCTGATGTATTTATCCTCTTGTTTAGTTGTACATCTGGTCTTCCAAATCTCTTTCTGTCCTTGTTAGTGCCAGTTGTCCTTTGTCTTTGAAGACTGTAGTGGACACCTTTGTATGAAATCTTCAGTTTTTTGGCAGTTTCAGTTTCAAGCATTTTATAGCCTTCATTCTTCAAAACAATGATTGACTGAAGAGTTTTTAGAGAACGCAGTTTCTTTTTTGCCTTTTTTTTTTTTTTTTTTTAACCTAATAAGTTTTGCATACTTTGGCAACTCAAAAACAAACACAAAGACAATTTTAAGCTTCATTTAACGAATCAAATAGCTTTCAGCAGTGTTTGTTATAGTGGCAAGTGATTTTCTAGAACGAAATTAGCAATTTAGCATGATAACTCAAGGACAAGGTGTTGGAGTGATAGCTGCTGGTAATGGGGCCTGTCTAGATTTGATAAAATGTTTTATTTTTTTTTTAAATAGTGATGGTGCTGTTTTTTTACATCAGTAATGTCTTGAATATACTTTGTGATCAGTTGAATGCCACTTTGGTGAATTAAAGTGCCAATTTCCTTCTGAAACAGCAAAATCTGTACATTATTCCAAACTTTTGGCCACCAGCATATGTAAACCATGTCCGCTCCATTTTATGTCTGTTTGTGTGATTTTACATGTATGCATTTACTGTACTTTATTACTATATCAGGACAAGTGTAAACGCTAGGGCTTCATGATTTGGGGAAAATGTCATATTGCGATTATTGAGGCTAATTATGCAATTGCGATATAATAAACAAATATGCACAAATAGATTACTGATAATGCTGAAATGTGTATTTCTAAACTCAAACATACAAACTAGCAACAAAAACCACTATAAATGAACAGTTTTTTTTTCTAATTAAAATGATATTTTTACTAAATTAAATAATATCTTTGCATTACTGCAAACTTGTTATTTTCTCAATATTCCACCTAAATAAAATGGAACAATAAATAAGAACATAAACATTTTCATGAAATTTAAGATTGTCCAAACAAACAGGGACATTTAAGCAGGATGTTTTTTTTTGTTTGTTTTTTAAAATGACAAATGACAAACTCGATAAATCATCTTTCTAAAAAGTTCTGCTTATCGCTGGTATCTTTTTGTCATTTTAATGATCAAAAAAGTGACGTTAAAAACACACGCACTCACACACACATCTACATATATATATATATATGTATGTATATGTGTTGTTGTAATTTTAGTGTTATTTTTCACACAAGATTGAACTTATCATGATGATCTCATGATGATGATGACAACTTTGCGAGCTGCAGACAGCGGTGGTGAGAGACTAGCGTCTCCTTGTTAGAGTGCGCATAAGCTGGCGGAATTTTAAATCTCTCCCGCTCAGATTGTGTCTCTTCCGCGACTGGTTGAAGCAGCTCTGACCGCACAGAGAATGACAGTTTTGGAGTTATTTATTTATTTACATGGCACGCTCCCGTATTATATGAAGCTAAATTAAGGATGAAATAAAGATATATCGCCAAGCTATGATCTGTGTTTCTATCAGACTCTTGAGCTGCAGCGCTCCTCTCATCTCGTGTGTCATCATTATAGACTGGTCATCTTTTTATTAGCTGTGTAGAAAATGGGCTGTCACGTCCACACATGCACTTATTTATTTAATAAAATCGCAGCAATTTGCCGTTATGTAAACGCACATGCTGACATCGCGATTGCGATATGATTAATCGTGCAGCACTAGTAAGCACTGTCTGCACCTCCATGTGTAACCAAGTTGAATGTTTCTATATTTGTCTAGAATGAAATATAAAACTGTATATGTCTATAGGGAAACCATGGGATTGACTGGGAGGAAATCAGAGAAGGGTCCAATTTGCTGGAGGAGGCGAGTGAAGTCTGAGTACATGCGACTGCGACAGCTCAAACGTTTTAGGAGGGCAGACGAGGTCAAGGTGATCCATGGGCTAACACGGCAGAGATAAAGCTGCCCATACCAAGTTGTTATAATTTGACTTTGTTTTAATGCATATAACTCAGTGGAGGATATTAAGTGCCTTTGATAACTTTGGAAACAACCCTGTTGCCTACCTGTCTAAAAGATGTTTTCATATAAAAAATTATTTTCTTGTTCCACAGAGTATGTTCAGCTCCAACAGACAGAAAATCTTCGAACGCACTGATATATTGAACCAAGAATGGAAACTAAGACGGATACAACCTGTTCACATTATGACACCTGTAAGCTCACTGCGAGGTACCAGAGAGGTTAGAACGCATCTTCTAATTCAGATTCAGGCAAAAGTTACTGAGTGCACCTTTTTAATATTACCTTTTTTAATGAGAATCACTATTTGTGTTCGTAGAATCCTATTTGTTTCCTTTTGCCCAGCTTTATGGGCTATATAAGTTTGTGGGTCATTATCCTCCCTGATATATTTTCTTGAATTAGTAATGTAACCTCTCAAAAAAAGGTACATCATGTGACTAATTTTTGTCTCTATTATGGGATGTCAACTCTTTAAATCTAACACAACTCGATCATTTTGCAGTGCACCGTTGACAGTGGTTTCTCTGAGTTCTCCAGACAAGTCATTCCTCTCAAAACACTGAACGCTGTGGCCTCTGTGCCTGTCATGTATTCATGGTCTCCACTCCAGCAAAACTTTATGGTAAAACAAAATTCTGTTTATGTATTGTTGGGGAAATCCAAGTTATAAAGGCAAAGCATTTTTAAGTGTTTGATTCTTTTCTTTTTTTTAGGTTGAAGATGAGACCGTATTGCACAACATCCCGTACATGGGTGATGAAATCCTTGATCAAGACGGCACCTTCATTGAAGAGCTTATCAAAAACTATGATGGAAAAGTCCATGGAGATAGAGGTCAGGGATTAGAATTTAATCAGATTCTTCCTTCATAGACTCAAAGCAAATTAAAAACGTTGTAAGCAATTGTCCCTATAAGCAGAACTAACAATTCTTCAATTAATGTATTGATTGGGGGTTTTCTTGAAATGGGACATTGATTTCCTATTTTCTATTCTGTGTGCAGAATGTGGCTTTATAAATGATGAGATATTTGTGGAGCTAGTGAGTGCGCTCGATCAGTACAGTGACAATGAGGAAGATGACGAAGAGGATGATCAGTACGATTGCAAATTGGAGAAGATGGAACTCAGTGATGGAAAAGATGACACTAAAGACACTCACAAGGACCAACTTAATTCTGAGAGTAAGAGATTTAAATTGAGCCTGAGCTAAGTCTTTGTGTGAATATACTAATTACAAAAAATAAAATAAAATTGATGCATTTTGTTTGAAATAAATACACGTTATTTAATGCTGACTATGAACTGGCATTTTATTAAATATAACAGCATGTATTATATGCAATGTCTTGTTTTATTGCATAAACTGTCCTTTTTGATAGAAAAAAATATGCCTTTCTTTTCTATCCAACAGATTGTAACAGTGACGGATCTAAAAAATTCCCCTCTGAAAAAATTTTTGAAGCCATTTCTTCCATGTTTCCTGATAAAGGTTCACCTGATGAACTCAAAGAAAAGTATGTCAGATGTGTCTATAAAAACACTGCCATAAGCAGATATTTTCCATGAATATAATAAAATGATTTGTGATTTGTGTTATGGTCATCTCAACACTCCCTCTTTCTTCAGGTACAAAGAGCTCACTGAGCAGCAGCTCCCAGGTGCTCTTCCTCCTGAATGCACCCCCAACATCGATGGACCAAATGCTAAATCAGTGCAGAGAGAGCAGAGTCTGCACTCCTTCCACACACTCTTCTGCAGGCGTTGCTTCAAATATGACTGTTTCCTCCATCGTAAGCAATGGTTGCGCAAAATCCTTGTAACTTACAATCACTTCACCCATTATCATCACTTTATTTCCTTTTTTTAATTTTCTTAATTTTTTTTATATCAATTCCTTTTTCTTGTTTTTTTGCAGCTTTCCATGCAACTCCAAACACATACAAGCGTAAGAACATGGAGAATTTGGTCGACAGCAAACCATGTGGGATTTATTGCTACATGTATATGATTCAGGCAAGTGCATTTCTTCACCAATCAGAATTGAAAGAGATTATCAACCCTGAAGAAAATGATCAAACTTGATAAAGGAATTACACTTTACAATAAGGTTGTATACATTAACATTATTTAACACTATAGTTAACATGAACCAAGAATAGTAAACAAACAATACATAAATGGGGTTTGTTTATCTTACTTGCTGTTAATATCAACATATAATTTTGATTATTCAAATGCATTGTCTGTTTTAATCCGCAAATCTGTTTCAAGTGTTGCATATACAGTATCTAGTAATCGTTTACTTTATACTGAGTCAGTGCATCTGTCTCTCCTCAGGATGGCATGGTTAGGGAGTACCCAGCAGGTGTGGTTGCAGAGCGTGTCAAGACCCCTTCTAAGCGCACAGTGGGCAGACGCAGAGGGAGACTCCCGAACAGCAATAGCAGACCCAGCACCCCAACGGTCAACAATGAGACTAAAGACACAGACAGTGACCGAGAGGGAGGGGCAGATGGGAATGACTGTAATGATAAAGACGATGATGACAAAAAAGATGAGACCACCAGCTCATCTGGTAAAGTTTGAGTGACTGTAAAATATAACACTAGATGCTTTTAACAATGCATCTCTGAAGATTACATTAGTAACATTTAAGATGTTCAGTCATTACTGAATGTACAGATGTTAAATCAACTCTGGACACTAAAATAAATCGAAAAACTATATTTTATTAATTGGACATGAACAAACATTTATGTAATGCTTTGCAGATTAGTAGTCCATGTCTGTTTAATACATATAGATGTGAAAGAATGTGAATGTATTTCTAACTTGATCTGTTAAGCAATGTATCATGTAAAGATGTCAGTGTTAATGAATGTTATGAAGTTTTGGCTAATATAGTTTGTTGGTAGTTGAGTAATATGTAGTAACTTTTTGTGTTGTACAGAGGCAAACTCTCGGTGTCAGACTCCAGTGAAGTTGAAGTTGAGCTCAGAGCCTCCTGAGAACGTGGACTGGAGTGGAGCTGAGGCATCTCTATTCAGAGTGCTTATCGGCACTTACTATGACAACTTCTGCGCAATCGCCAGACTAATTGGCACGAAGACATGCAGACAGGTACACACATCTTAAAGATGGTTTATGATCAAAGATAATTTTATATTATTGTTCGTGTTACTTTAGAGAATGTCTAAAAATGACATGCCTTAATGGAATTAGTTTAAACACAGGCAATGTAAAATTTAGTGTCACTGTTTATGCTAATACTTGAAATGAAATTCTTAAATTACATGCTGAAAAAGATTGATACCAGTGAATTCATTTTTTAGAGGGTTTTTTGTTTTGGATCTGTTAGGTTTATGAATTCAGGGTAAAAGAATCCAGCATCATTGCACGTGCACCTGCAGTGGATGAAAACACTCCTCAAAGGAAGAAGAAGAGGAAACACAGGTATATCAATAAAGAGTGATGTGTTAGAGTCTCATACCAGTTGTTTCACTTTCAACATGTACAGTTTAAATGGTGTGTTAGTCATGACTGACTTGTCTGTCCACCTTGGGTTCTTGTTCTAGGTTGTGGGCCACTCATTGTCGAAAAATTCAACTAAAGAAAGGTTTGTATCTTATGAAATTAGAAAAGTTGGTGGAATGATCCTTAAGCCTTAAGCACCAACTATAAACTTGATTTAAAATAAAATAAGCTTTTTTAAGGGCTGGGTAAAAAATATAGATTTTCCTATGCATCGTGATCTTCATTTGAACCATCTCAATATCAGTTCTTAAATCCCACTTCATGTGGCTACCCTCTATTATGCAAGTAAATCACTCACATGTGCAACCAAATCTCAAGCTATGTGACAAAATGTCTACTATTAGCTACTGGCTAGTAAATGTTCAGATTTCACTCTGCATGATTGAGTAGTATAGTGGAGAAGTTATTAGGTTTTTTTTTCTCGTTCTGTGTTTCCAAAGATGAGATCCACGGATCCATATTACTTTTAATACACTTTGTGTTTTTCCATTAGTTGTTGATTTTAAAAATAAAAAAGAAACATTTAATTATAATCACACATGGATGCACTAAAGAAACAATGCACATCTTATTTGCTTACTGTTGATACCGCTAGTCTTAAAGAGACCGTACCGATTAAGCGTGTGTCCTGCATATCAATGTACATATCAGTAAATACAAAAATTACGTAACAATAAAAATGTTACACAAATATTTCTGTAACCTAATATATGCAATATATTATGTCATTAATTGATCGAATAGACTGAATCTGAACAGTTTTGAAAAGCTAAAATGTGACCTTGTTGATGAAAAACTAATGATAAAATATCATTGTAAAAGTAATCTTTTCGAGTTGTACTTAGAAGGGTTACATAAGTTCCTATTTATAATTAAGAGCATTAGCTGAGAGCAAATATAGTTAATATTTAAGAAAATTGAACCCAGTAACAGATGTACCCAGAAATCTGTATCAATACCCAGCCCTACTCTTAATTTTGAAAGTCAGGTAAGAATGCAAAGTGTGCATTACTCACATTAACTATCTGCTCACAGATGGCTCCTCTAATCATGTTTACAACTATCAGCCATGTGACCACCCACGCCAGCCATGTGACAGTTCTTGCCCCTGTGTGACTGCCCAAAACTTCTGTGAGAAATTCTGCCAGTGCAGTTTGGAATGTGAGTACACAGAACACACACCAGTCGGGCAGCTCAAGCATGCAAACTTAGTGACATCCCGCTTGCAGAAAATCACTGGAAATGTGTCATAATTTTAGTATTATGGACAATTTAGGCTTCTTAAGGCCGATTTATACTTCATGTAGTGACCAACACCATGGTTTGCATTTATTATTGCTACGTTGGTGTGTTGCTTTGTTCTTTGATTACACAGCTGAAATACTAATGTATTGAGAGGAAATTATTAAAAAAAGCCATCTCATTCAAAAGTTTCTTAAATTATTGTAGCATTAAAAAGTAGTTTATCAAAATATGTTGGATTTAAGAAGCATGTTTTCTGCTATGCAGATCAAAAATAAATCAGTCATGTACTTAATGCTTGCTCTTGAGTCACTTGAATAATAAATAAATGAATATTTTGGCATTCTTTGAAGTTCTATATTTCCATCAAATTAAGAAAATCTACTTGCTTGATCAACACAAATTGGGTATTTTAAAGCTTATAAGCTGGACTTTACAATACATACAGGCAATATAAGCAACTCTTAACTGAAGCATTTTTAATTTACTGTAAAATTAGAAGCAAACCATTTTCATAACTCATGAGATGTAATTCTTTTACTGTACTGACTGTCAAACATACAGTCAAAACCTCATACAGATTGAAAGCTCTTGAGTGGAATACAACAAATATTGTCACTTGCATGCCAATTATTTATATATATATATATATATATATATTAGTGTAAAAGCCCAGGGGAAAAAGCTCAGTTTAAAAGTTAACAAATGTCTTTTTGTTGCATTTCTTCTTGTAACTTTAACACACAAACAGAATATATAAAGGCAGGTGCACCAAAAAAATGCCAAATACAATGTGACGCGATCACTAATCAGTTGATTTGATCAATAGATCTTAAAATAATACTGGAGAAAATCTGCAGCTACTTCATCTATTTTTCCCCCTGGCAGACAGTCTCCGGTTACAAATTGGACCAATCTCCACCGTAGAGGTCTGTGTTAACATAATGTAGTGTTACATTTTTGGAAAGGTGCACATCAGGCTATGGCGAAGCCTAGGTTTGATGCAGAAGTATAACCAGCCTTACTCCCTAACATGGAGAGTGTTTAGAAGGTATATTGCCCACAATGCTCCTGAATTTGGACTATTTGTACCTGGTTTAGTGTGTGATCGACTTATGTGACCTACAATGAAAATTCAAACATGAAAATGTAAACATCATGAATGTAGCAAAGTTAATAAATTACATTTTTCTATTTTAGTTGAAGTATTAGCCTTCTTTCTAGCCTCCTAGAAAGACTTCATGCATAACAGCGGTGTTTCTTTTGAAATGGTCATCATGTCTGGAAACAGGAGTTTTAACTGGATTGTTGTGCATGATCAGGTCAGAACCGGTTTCCGGGTTGCCGCTGTAAGGCTCAGTGTAACACCAAGCAGTGCCCCTGTTACCTGGCCGTACGGGAATGTGATCCTGACCTGTGCCTCACCTGTGGGGCGGCTGAGCACTGGGACAGTAAAAACGTCTCCTGCAAGAACTGCAGCATCCAGAGAGGAGCGAAGAAGGTACATTTATTCTGTCATGCCTCATCATTAAGATGCTTGTACCTTTTTTTTATATGAGCTTATTAGCCACAGAAATTATGATAAAAAAAAAAAAGAATATTTTCCACATCAGCTTTTTCTATAGTTTTGAGTTTCTCATCTTTGAAATACTTCATCAGCCTAAATATTGCTCTTGTTAAGAGTAAAACCTGCTGGCAAACCATGGTGATTTAATGACTTAATGAGTGAATTTTGCAGTCAAACTGGATCACAAATTGGTCTGAATGATTCATTAGCAAATCAATATGATTTTCAAAAATGTTTTTAAAAATCCCTTTTCCAGTTTTGGAACTTTTCCAATCACAAAGGAAAGGTCACAGAAAGTCATGGAAATTCAAGGGACCAGTGTTGGAACCCAGATGGTTAATATGTATTAATGTTTGAATTGTGATTTTCCCCCTCCTTGGATATTTATGCCATTTCTCCTTTCTGTTTTTGTAGCACTTGCTACTGGCTCCATCTGATGTGGCTGGATGGGGCATCTTCATCAAAGAGCCTGTTCAGAAAAATGAGTTTATCTCCGAGTACTGTGGGGAGGTGAGAAGACTTTGTGTAATTAACATGTCAGAGTTCATCATGAGATGTTTTTCTTCTAATATAACTCATTTCTATTTTTACCTGATAGATCATCTCCCAGGACGAGGCAGACCGCAGAGGCAAGGTCTATGACAAATACATGTGCAGCTTTCTGTTCAACCTAAATAATGGTAACTTGCCGCTCTCACAAACTCTTGTTTTACTGCACAGAACAAATGCGCTCTCACTGGCTGACAATCTCTCACCTTTCACCCACAGACTTTGTTGTTGATGCAACTAGGAAAGGGAACAAGATCAGGTTTGCCAACCACTCTGTGAACCCCAACTGCTATGCAAAAGGTAAATCATTTAGAAAGGTGTAGTTTACCCAAAAATAAAAGTTTTGATTTACTCCCTCACATTCATGTTCCAAACCTGTATGACTATTTCTTTGGAACACAAAAGGAGATGTTAGGCATAATTTTAACTTCAGTCACCATTCACTTTCATTGGATAAGAGAATGTGTAAAATGTAAACCTATGATCTGGTCTTCTCTGCCCCCTCAGTCATGATGGTTAATGGGGATCACAGAATTGGCATATTTGCCAAAAGAGCCATACAGACTGGAGAGGAACTCTTCTTTGACTACAGGTAGAAAATGCTATATTTTATTTTACATTCTACAAATTACTTGCATCTGAATTGTGGCAAGTAAAATGGCTTCAACTTGTTTATTTGGCCGTAAAAGTCTGTTTTGCCTTAGTTTATTATGTGATATTTTCTGAGTTGCTTATAAAACTAACTATATTTTCTTATCACTTTCAGATACAGTCAAGCCGATGCTCTAAAATATGTGGGCATTGAACGTGAATCAGAAATTCCATAAAGCCATCTACCTCCTTGAACAATTGCCTTACACACTTCAGGAATTCTCTTTCCATCTCCAAAACAGTTTAGATACTGGGTTTTATAGGACAAGGGAATCTATTTGAACTTTTTTTACAGTGATATTTTGTTTTCTTTTTCTGTCTTTGCTTTTTTTTTTTTTTTACTTGACCAACAGGCTTACTCTGGGATTCACTATTTGATAGTAACTTGAACATTGTCATGTTTACAGCTGAAGCAATCCATTTAAAAATGGCCCATTGTTTTGTACTCTGGAGGATAGGTTTTTTATCTATTTGCTTTGACAATTAATCTTTACATCTTTGGACCAAATTGTTACTGGCTGTATGTTTAACGCATGTTATCACACACAACCCCCGTTTCGTTCTTTGTGTAAACCAAAGCCACCTTCACTGCTTTGCATGTAATCTCAAGAAACTTGGTGCAGAGGTATTTAATGCATTGAGTACCAATGCACAGTTGCTGTAAACACACAATGGTGAATTATGTGAGGGTGTGGACTCAGTATCATACTATTGTGGTGCCTTGAAATGTAAAAAGAACACTG
The DNA here is from genome assembly GCF_025860055.1 of Xyrauchen texanus. Classification (NCBI taxonomy): domain Eukaryota; kingdom Metazoa; phylum Chordata; class Actinopteri; order Cypriniformes; family Catostomidae; genus Xyrauchen; species Xyrauchen texanus. The sequence continues at coordinate 34,149 of NW_026266182.1, forward strand.
AATAGATTCTTGAAATAGATTTCCTATAATGTTGTTGAACAGTGTACTCAAATTGTATGCATGAACAAAGGATTTAAATGGAATTGGAATCAGGTCAAATGTACATTCCTCAACATTATTCTGTATTGTTTCACAAGTCTACCGAGACAGTTGCAGCTATGAGTTAGACATCACTAAAGGTAGGGAGATTTGATTAAGGTGCTACTGTTCCATGTCAAGTGGAAAAAAGTCATTCTTTTCTAAACATGGGATGTTATAAGAATCAAAGCAATAATACCATGCTTGACTCAAGAACAGCTTATGGTCCCTATTTATTTGATCAGCGTAAACCTGTTTTATTAATATAATTTATTGATGCTATCTTTTGCTGTGATTTGTCTAGGAAATATAAAGATGTTACATTTTAGGAGCTAGTTGATTCATTGTTTTGCTCCATTTAATTAACATTTTTCCATTGAACCTGTTGATTAATACACATTTTTCCTTTCTGTGGGTTTTTGACCACTCCATCTTTCTGATTACATGGTGCCGTTTAATTGTTTACAGGGACTTGTGAAAAAAAATAAAATAAACATTGAAAATAATCGTCTGCTGTTGTATTTCAGCATGCCACAAAATTTAGCTCGGTTATGTAATAAAAGAGAACACTAAATCACTAAGAAAGTTTAAAGAAAAATTAAGTTTATTCATGACATTTATAAAATAAATGGCACTATATGAATGCCGTTTTCATGGTAGGTAACAATGCAAGTAATGACTAAACAGCCAGTCCGACACAATTATACTCCCAAGAGTGGTTGAAAAGTATCCTCTTTATGTCTGGTATTTTCATCTGCAAACGAAGCATTTTGGGAAACCTCTGTTTTCCAAGTAACATTGTTGAATTTAATCAGCATTTTGTCTTTTTCATAATAGGTAACAGCATGCAACCCTGACTCCAGGTTCCACTATGAGTATAGTTCAATGTCCAGTATTTACACATTAAAAAGTAAATGGCAATCCTGAGCAGCTGAAGGGCTTAAAGACTGGCCACTTTTGCAGTCTGTGTTTAAAGGGAAAAGTCCAGTGTCACATCCAACTTGCCAGCAATGACTTGAGATCTTCTGTTTGTCTGTGTTATTCCTTAAAACATCAGCAAAATGTCTGAGTAATGTTTAGAAGCCAAACTTTAGAGAACATTACTAAGCCAAGTAGCTGTAGGTGTCTTTTTCCCCATCCACACGTTCCAGATATTCCTTCTCTATTAAAATGTCAATGCATTTCTGAAAGAAAGAAACATTAAAAATGTCAATGTCTGTCTGAACCGATTTAAAAGTTAGAATTGCCTGGTGCTGCTGTTCTTTTACCTTGATGACAGGGACACGAGGTTTGAAACGTGATGAAAGTTGGTTAAGCACTTCTGCCAAAAGCTGTTGGTGCTTTAAAACTTTCCTCATCTTCATGATTCTCACAATAGCAGCCTGCACACAAAAAAATAAACAATAAAATGAATGTCTGTACTTACATATAAACTTTTGGTTTTAACAAAAGGAATAGTCCACCAAATCATTTGACTCCGTTGAGCAAAAAATATGTAAGGCAGAATGTTATCCCGAGTCTCATTTAACTTTCTATGCTTCTTTTTCTATGCATAAAGTAAATAGTGACTTCATTTAATATTGTCTAACATCTCCCTTTGTTTTCCACAGATGAGTGTCATATGGGGAAGAAAATGACAGAATGTTTAGTTTTGTAATCACTGTAGGGAACTGGGGCCAGATTCACGGAACGTTCTTAAGAAGAAATTTCTTAAATACCATTTTCTACTTAATTTCTTCTTAATTTGTAACTTAAGAAAAAAAAGTTTATATTTTGTATTCCCGAATAAACTAAAGAAAGTTCTTATCTTTTTCCTTAATATTGTTCTCAAGAAAAAACTTGAGCAGCATTCAAATTCTTGAAAAATCATTGTAAATAACATCTTAAAGTTAGGATAACCTCACAGTTGTTCTAAATTCTAAAAGGTAAGATGTTTAATGAATTTACTGGGTTTTCATGTTGAGTCTGGGCTGTTTACATAGAAAAACATGATTGACTGTTTTGTGTTTATCTATATTTTTATTTTCAGCTTGTAATCCATGTACATGTTATCACCAAATTCAAACAATAAATGTTGTTTCGAAACTTTTTTTGTATTATTATTTTTGATTCATTCCCCCTTTTCTCCCAATTTGGAATGCCCAATTCCCAATGCGCTCCAAGTCCTCATGGTGGTGTAGTGATAAACCTCAATCTGGGTTGCGGGGGACGAATCTCGGTTGCCTCCGCGTCTGAGACCGTCAATTCACGCATCTTATTACGTGGCTTGTTGAGTGTGTTACTGCGGAGATATAGTGCATGTGGAGGCTTCACGCCATACACACACACACACACACACACACACACACACACACACACACACACACACAACTCTTGTTTTAAATCTTTTTAATATGACCAATCATGCTAATTCAAAAGGGTGCGCTACATATAGCGATCTCTCTCTGCTATCTTTAGTTCATAGAAGCATAATAATTATAAAATTAGAAAGCTGAGACTTTCTTTTTCAACATCATCCACATCCCTATCATAGTTGGGCACAGCAGAGACAGCCTCCACCACCTTTTCCCATTTACCCACCTCTTTCTTTCTGATATTATTTACTTGATATTATCATCAAGCTTCCCAAGTAGAACTTTTTCCCTGCAGTCATTTCCTCAAGAACATCCAGCTCTTGTCTACTGAAGTTTTTGTTTCTTTTCTTTTCCTCCATGTCAAATTAAAAGTTATCAAATGGTTAGCAGCAAGTAAATTCTAATTTGACAGTTAATGTCGTTAATCTAACGGATCTCACACACTTTATATTTTAAAAAAAATTATAGGTGATTAAAAAAAAAAAAAAAAAAAAAGAAGGTTAATAGATAAATGTATCATTACATTACATATGCATCTCAATTAGCAGTCTGATCAGACAATGTCAAGTCTTATTCTTAAGAAAAAATGTAAATGTTCTAAAAACATTTTTATTATATAAAAATATATTTGAGAACTCACACATTTCTTTAAGAATTGCACTTAGGAATTTTACGAACTTAGAATTTATACTAAGAACAGAATTTGTTTTCTAAAGAACATTTTTGTGAATTCGTCCCCAGATAATGTTGATTTTTGTTTTTTAAATACCTGGATGAGGAGTTTTCTGTCTTCCTCAATGTTCTTATGTGTTGTCTCTTGCTCTTGTTTTTGCTCTGTCTTCATTGGCACATTGATATTGACCCGCAACTTCTTACTGCAGGAATAAACACAACAGCGCAGAGATCCGAATGCCAAAGATGCTACTTAACATGCAGGTATTTTACAGTTTTAAAATACTAGGCACATTGAATTAACATTAGTGTATAATGCGCAGGTCAAATATTAATCTGGAGTGAAGCATTTACTTCTTATAGCCCAAGAAAATTCTGATTAATGTATCAGGCCTGAAATCCATTTCATCGATGTTTGCATTCTCATCCTCCAAGACCTGCAAAGAAGAAAAAGAAATGAAGTATGTGGTTGTAGGTTAAATTAATCTGGGCTTATTTAAACAAGATGTATATAAAAACAGTATAAACTATTCATACTTCTCTAAGGGAAACATACCACAGATAAAAAAGTGACATAAGATGATTATAGAATCCTGTACGCAACCAGTCCTTGACACTTACCAGCAACTTTGATTTCAATAGGATTTGCAAAACCTGAACCAAAATATCCTGTGAAATTAATGGAGAAAAAAAGTAGAAGACAAAAATATAATTAAAAAAGAAAGCAAAGACTGTTTGTTTTACTATGGGGATTTCAACCAATGACACTTGCACTCACTGTTTTGATCTGTGTGCTGTCAGCCAGTTGCTGGACAGTGTAGTTGTTCTCTGTGTTGAACTGGAGCAGAATGGCCATCTGGAAGGTGGAGGCCTGCGGGAAGATGACCACAAAAACACATTCTGGCAATTGCACCAGCAACCTAACACAAATCTATAAACATTACCACAAACCTGCAGGGTATATCTGTTTTTGAAGCAGTTGGTGACTAGCTCCCCTTTGGATAGGTGGTAAAGCCATGTCAACTTGCGTCCACTGTGCCTACTTCCATAAAAAGCTGTAAATCTTTGGTAACTCCGCTCCAACTGTGAAAAGAAAGCCATTCAAAAACTACCATCAACTCCAACTATGAGGATGTGTAATCACACATTATTCTCAGCTCTTCAGAGGGTTTGAAAGGCTTTGAAATTACAGGGTTAAGCGTATGAGTGACTCACCTCAGATGGTAAAGCAAATGTGCAAGACTGCTGGAACGGCCATGAGCCAGAGCTCAGAACCTGGATACTGAAATCCACTGTGTGACAGATGGAGCAGGTGTGAGAGCCCCCCAAAAATTAAAAATTCCCTTCTTTTTCTAAAGGGTTAGTTTAGAAAATAATGAAAATTCTGTCACCATTAACACACCCTTAAGTCATTTCAATCCCATATGACTTTTGATCTTCCATGATAAACAAAAAAGGCAGATTTACAGCCACAGTCACCATTCACTTTCATTGTATGGAACAAGATGCAATGAAAGAGAATGGTGACGGAGGCCAACATTCTGCCCCACATCTTTTATGTTCCACGAAAGAAGAAAGTCATACATGAGTGTGAGTAAATAATGAGGGAATTTTCAATTTTGGGTAAACTATCCCTTTAATCATTAATGACCACATCATGAATATTATAATAAACAGAAACAAACAGGAATCAATGTAAAGATTTACGAACGTACAGTCCAATGGCTCAGAGTTTGAAAGGTGCTTTTTGAATTGCTCATTCAAGTCTTTGCTGACACCAATGTCCTGGAACATGCGCTGTAGTTTTGAGGTGTATTCAAACCCACACGCTTGCTGATGGTGGACAGAACACAACAAAACAGCATTAAAAATCCATTAGATATAAAGAGGGGACAGCACTGATTCAATAAGCAATCCTCACTAAAAAGAGCACATACCTTCAGTTTGGAAATCATACTGGCCTCGGCGTCATCACTGGCACTGTTCTGATGCACCAGTCTTTTGGCCAGCATCTTGGCATAGAACTTCTGAAACACATCTTTGTCTTCAATATACTTGAAAACCACCATCTGAAAAAAGGATGTTTGAGAATCGGGTCACTCACACATTAACAGGACAAAGATTTGCTTTCAATAATTTGTACATTGGCAAAGTTCGGAATGGCATACTACCATACTGCATGCTATTCTCTTACAGTATGCAGTATATACACTGTGCAGAGTATGTACATTCATTGTGCTTCACATAACCTACCATTTCCAGTGTGGCGAATGAAACAATATCAACCATGTTTTTTAAAAGACCTTATGAAATGGAAAATGTTATTTATCTTTGAAAACTAGCATATGAATACTAGTATATGCTAGTTTATTCTTTAAAGTTGACTAAATTAAGTTTGAGCAGACAATCATATTTTAAACCTATTTCTCTTACAGAAAAATGACCAAAATATTCATGACTTATCTTGCACTATACAGTACACTTTGTCCAAAATGAGAAGAACTCTATGAGCATTAAGGATCCATATTAGAGATCCCTCATGCATTACAGTACAGTTAAAAATATTAGATCTTTAAATAGATTAAAACAATATGCATATACATTCTACTGTATATACAATATAAATGTTTGTGAATGACACTAATTTTAACAGCTTTCATTATTTTGGTGGACGACACAAAATACATTCATGTGAGACTCACCACTTGGTTGAGAGTATCTTCCAGCTCAGCCTCCTCAGGATTCTTTGAACTAGAAGACACACCCAGTTAAAGGATCAATGGTATGTACACACCTGCAAGTTCTGAATCCTGGTTAGTTGTTGCCTGTGTTCCTGGACTGATTTAATCTCAAAATTACATACTGACAAAATTACATACTGCAATACAGCTCTTAATTGTGTATCAGAATTCAAAAACGTACACTAAAGTCTACAAAATAATGGCAGCAAAATAGAGCTTCACTGGATTTTATTGTGAATATATGAATTGCTTGCCAGAAATAACCCAAATTCCAGGAAGCAAGTTATATTACCTGAAGGGATCAGAAATTACCATCACTTTTTACAAGATCTATACACACAAACAAGTACATGACCACACAAGTATCAGCTTCATGCATTCACATCTAATCTGATATGCTCTAGTCTGTGTTCAATGCCTGTGAGTGAGGATGGGGCTTTGGGATGGGACTTTGGATGAGAAATTAACCTCTTCTTCAGTAAGGAGTCACAGTATCTGGCCAAAAGCTCAGGGGATTTGCTGGAGGACTGCGCCATCCTTGTTACTGCATTATTGTTAATGAATCTTCCACAAGCCTGAAGAGAAGCAGAGATCATAGAGTAAAAGTTACACCACAGCTATCAATAAGAAAGCACTATTGGTGAAAATTGATCTATAATATAGACCACAAACCTTATCGAGGGCTGCCACGAACCCAGCATCGTTATTGAACGCAGTCATGACGAGAGCATTGTATTTCTTGTGCACATCCAAGATTGTTTGCACATACATTTTGGGGTCCTGGAAAACAAGCGGCGCTTGATCAAATAGTGTAATTAAGATTACATTTTTACTGGAAGTGATATAAGTGAAAGTAACTAACTAACTAACTCTCTCTCTCTCTCTTGTGAATTTACAGGACAAGCATATAGCAGATCATACATTTATTTATTTATGAAGAGAACAGATGAACAACAGATACACCACACGAATCAGATGAATATTAGACCACTAAAACACGACATATGAACAACACAATATTTCAAAAAACAAATACGATTCAAATATGAACAGAACATGTAAAAAATGAACTGGACAGAACTCAATCGACAACTCAAACCTTCCGCCTGGTCCTCATCGACTTAAAGTCGCCTGTGCGTAATCAAACGTATCAAGGGAGACTCATGCTGAGGCAATTGTCATTAGATTTTGCGTCTTTGCCTCGGACAGACGATTTCTCGTGGCAATTTTAATGGTGTGCACAATAAATATTGAAAAAAATTATTTGGAAGGGAGACAAAAAGCTTGCAGTTGCGCTGATAGCAGAAAGTAATAAAATGACTCATTAATGTTTAGGTCTTAGCTTTAGTTTTCTTGGTGAATTTAAATTAGTTCAATAATTGAGGTTTCTGATATTCGTAAACGATATGGTAATATTGAATTAAAATACATTTTGAGACATTCATTGTCTCTTCACAAATTTGGACAGTTTTTAAATAGTTCTTGTTGCTTCGTAGTCTCAAAGACATTATTGGTGAAGCAAAAACATGTGTGAAAAACACTTTGGTGTAAAGTCACTTCATAGACTTCAATGTATTCTGCAGCACTGACGCAAGTCATGTGAAAGACCCTTAACGCCTATAGGTCAATTTTGCACATTAATCATTGCTCTTCACAATCACAAAAGTGACCAACGATGGTTTCAAAATGGCAAATTTTAACGAAATGTGAGGAGTTTGAATCGCTGAAATAATATTGTTTTCATGCATTTATTTATTTTGTGGAATTTTTCCAAGGCACACTAGTGTGTCGCAGCACAGTGGGTGGGAAATACTGCTGTAAATACCCATTGATCCAATATTACTGCTAAAAAAAAATAAAACAATGTTAATAAAATAATCGAATTATTATATTTTGCACTCACAACACAAATACACACTAGATATGATTTTGCCTGTAACATCAGTCATATTTTCTAATTACGCTGCTTTGTGAAATTACCTTGTGGGCAAAAAGTACTGCCTAAATTTTCCCATAATAACTGAATGGTAAACTGAGCACAAACATGTCTGATTCTGAGGATATGCCACAGCATGATGAACAAAATCTAAACAATACCAGGACAGAATAAATGTCCCACAAGAAACCATGTGTCAACAGCTTGTTCTTCTGTAGTGAAGGTTACACACAAGCATAATTTAGATATGATCTAGAGAGGTGAACCTGTGATTTCTCTGCAGTTTGTGATCAAGCAAATATATTATGTGATCAAGATCAGGTGTTGACCAAGTAACAAAATCATAAGCAACAATGTTGAACAAACAAATGGAGTCTGAATAGTGATCAACACAATGACACATTCCCACGTCAAAGAGCTTGAGCATAGATTAAGTCATGTCTCTGAAATACAAATACATCTATATTATTAGATGAAAGAGAAAGGCCCGATTAGACAAATAACTATTGTTGAGGTTATATATTTAAGAACAGAATAGACCAGATATGCATTAATATAATGGAGTGAGATAACAAGTTCAGGAAATTCTGGTAGTAGTGAATCTTCTGTCAAACCTGATTCCTCCAATGGGTTCGGCACAATTTCAAACGCTGTCAAATCAATCAAATTCTGAATTGTTCTTTATAGATATAGCTAAAGACCATAAGTACTGTGTACACATTGTCACTATGGCTTTGTGCTTCAAGATCAGGACTTACGTTGAGTGCTGAATCTCCACATTTTTCAATGGCAGCCAGCCCTTGATTATGAATGTGAGTCTCTAAGAGTTTCTTGAGCTCTCCCAATCCATCTGTGATCCGGGAAACAAGGTTGTACATCCGACCAAGATCTGCCATGACAAAGGATGTGTAAAATTCACTATTTTTCCATAATGAAAATAAAATCTTGGCTCATGTGTTGCCTCTGAATTAACGTGGCATTGCTGAACCTTCATTCTTATCAGCATCTAGAAGATTCTGGAACTCTGTGTGTAAGATCTCAAGGTGTTTCTCAATGAGGACCTGCTCACACTTGCGAGCCAGCTCGTCTTGTGTGCTCTCGTGGAGATACACCTGCACTCGGCGCTGTTCCTCCAGTAACCGAGCCTCTGCCTGAACAAACAAACAAATAAAAGGCCTATCAATAACACTGAAATACCTCCTCATCAACACCAAACAAAAAACGTGTTCCTTTTAACTCGTACAATACTATATATATATTTTAGAATGATCATTCTTCTTATTAAAAAATATTGTGGGTGAAAAATAAACTCCCATATATACTGCTATGAGCGTCATTCAGCAAAAATATATAAAACTTTGCAATTTGCGTACTAAAACAAAAGAAATCATAAAATTAATCTCAACTAGTTATTTAAACCTATTTAGAGGCCTTATATTTTTAAAGTCTGAAGTTTATATACACCTTAGCCAAATACATTTAAACTCAGTTTTTCACAATTCCTGACATTTAATCGTAAAAAACATTCCCTGTCATAAATCAGTTAGGATCACTACTTTATTTTAAGAATTTGAAATAGTCCGAAAAATTATTTATTACAGCTTTTATTTCTTTCATCACATTCCCAGTGGGTCAGAAGTTTACATACACTGTTAGTATTTGGTAGCAATGCCTTTAAATTGTTTAACTTGGGTGAAATGTTTTGGGTAGCCTTCCACAAGCTTCTCACAATAAGTTGCTGGAATTTTGGCCCATTCCTCCAGACAGAACTGGAGTAACCGATTCAGGTTTGTAGGCCTTCTTGCAAGCACATGCTTTTTCAGTTCTGGCTACAAATTTTCTATTGGATTGAGGTCAGGGCTTTTTGATGGTTATTATGGCCAAACAGTTCCATTTTTGTTTCAACTGACCAGGAGGACATTTCTCCAGAAAGTAAAATCTTTCTCCCCATGTGCACTTGCAAACTGTAGTATGGCTTTATTATGGTGGTTTTAGAGCAGTGGCTTCTTCCTGGCTGAGCAGCCTTTCAGGTTATGTCGATACAGGACTTGTTTTACTGTGGATATATATATATATATATATATATATATATATATATATATATATATATATATATACACATACACACACACACTAGTCTACCTTTTTCCTCCAGCATCTAGGATTGATTTGCACTTTTTGCACCTTCCTGACTGGTACGATGGCCACATGGTCCCCATAGTGTTTTTACTTGTGTACTATTGTTTGTTCAGATGAACGTGGCATTTGGAAAATGCTCCCATGGATGAACCAGACTCGTGGACGTCTGCAATTGTTTTCTGAGGTCTTGGCTGATTTCTTTTGATTTTCCCATGATGTCAAGCAAAGAGGCACGGAGTTTGAAGGTAGGCCTTAAAATACATCCACAGGTACACCTCTAATTGACTCCAATTAGCCTATCAGAAGCTAATTGTCTAATTGCCTAAAGGATTGACATAATTTTCTGGAATTTTCCAAGGTGCATAAAGGCACAGTTAACTTGGTGTATGTAAACTTCTGACCCACTGGAATTGTGATATAGTCAATTAAAGGTTAAACAATCTGTCTGCAAATAATTGTTGGAAAAATTACTCACGTCACATACAAAATAAAAATTGAAATCTTTATCAATTCCCCCTGAAAGGTGCTTAAGATACCCCTGGAGTGTATTCTTGGTTGGGAATCACTTACATAGTTTAGGGCTACAATAACTATCTGTTTTATAATGTCGGATTTCTTTTAAAATCTTTAACAGAAACAAAATTATGGTTCTTAAATCTGGACTCAGTCACATGAGTACAGCTTACCTTTTTCATGTATTCGGTGACAGGGTTTTGCTGGAGGAACTCTGTGCTTTCCCTTGTATAGAAGCGCTCAGTGTCTGCCAAAAACTGTGCCTCAAAGTACTCCTTGTACACTGATAGTGTCGGCCCCTTCAAAAACGCATCATCCTCATTCAAACCCAACTCAACTGGAAAAGACAAACCAAAGCACAACACAAAGAGCACCGTGTTTACTCCATCAAGCGTAAGAAGAAGAAGAAAAAAAAAAAGAAAACGCCTGGCTCATATGGCACTAAGAACATTTTTAGAAAGAGGACAGCAACAAAAAAGATTGATGTCATACAGCCATTCTCACCATAGGACTGAACCACTCCACTGATGAGTCTAGTGTTAATAGTCTCCCCATTTCTCTCCTTCTCAATGAGTTTTAACACAGCATTTGTCACCTATTCAAAGGAAACAAATAGCATTTAAAAGAAAGTCTAAATTCTGGGTTAAATCTTCTGGAAATATTTAAGAAAAGTACATTTCAGGGGAGTCATGTGACACCTTGCGAGGATCGGATGTGTGAAAGGCGAGCTCTGCGCATTTTGCTAAGAATTCAAAATTCTCGGGTTCTGGAGACATTAAAAGACACTTACGTGCTCTAGCTTACACCCCTGAGCAGGCCGCAAGCCTGGGAGCTTTAGTCGGGGAGATGCGGGAAATGCGGCGAGAGATGCTGAACATGTCGGCAATGCTGACGAAGGTCGTTGCTGACTTTGAGGATCTTGCTGTGATACATCGATCGATCAGTGCCATGGAGGCAAAGTTCACTGATGTGGTTACAAGAGTGGGGGATGTTGAGAAATGGATAAATTATCTGGAGTCACCGGACAGGGAATTATCTGCTAATCTGTTAGCAACCAAGGTGGATTTGGAGCGTGTCTGGGAGAAATCAGAGGACATGGGAGAACCGTAGCCGGCAGAATAATGTCTGTATCATCGATATCCCTGAGGGAGCAGAGGGACAGGATATAGTGAAATTCCTGAATGGTCTCTTTCCGAATCTGCTCAACATAGAAGGCCATAAGCTGCTTGGCGATCCGCTGAGGGAGACAGGCCCCATCAAATATGGCCAAATTTCTGAGATCATCCAATAAAATATTGCGTTATGAGAGGAGAGTAGTAAAGTAAGGCATTCTTGGAAGAACCACTGCATCTTCTTGTTCACAGACTTTGCGAATTTGACAAGAGAGAAACGTGATTGATTCAAGGAATGCAAAAAACATTTACATCAATGGAAGGTCACTTTTGCACTGATATTTTCGAACAAATTGAGAAAGGATGGCTGTAAAACATTCACATGCCCACAGCAAGCGATGTCCTTCATAAAGTCAATGGAGTAAGTCATCTTGTTGTACTCAAGTTGCAGCTGAGTGGACCGGCTCACTGAACATTTGCTTGACTGTGGAGGATCCTATGCGCTCTTTTTGTTCTGGTTCCGCCTAGCAGCTGGAGTTTATTTTGTTCTCACAACTTCAGAACAGTTTTATGGATGAATATACACTCTCTATGTGCTTATTCAACCTATTGGCTGGAGTTTGTTTAATAGATTATCTGTTGCTATGTAATTCTTTACAAATTTTGGTGAGACAGAACACCGAACTTGAGCAATCCGACGGCAAGTTGTCGCGGGGGTTCTCGTAGGTGTGCATGGACTGTTTGAGTTTGGAGGGAAGGACACCAGTTAGCGCTATTGTGCGCAGGGTTTATGCACACGTATTTCTTTTTTCTGTTTGTTTGGTTCTGGGGGATGTTCGGGTTCTGATTGTTGTTGCAATCTTGATTTTGACACACGATCTATTTTTTCTTATAAGTCAAAATTACAAATGTTGATATGAGTGGACTATCTCTCTCCACGTGGAATGTGAATGAGTTGGGGCACCCCATAAAAAGGAGGAAGGTTTTTTCTCTTAAGCGTAAGAAATATGATACGTTTTCTTCAAGAAACACATCTTTATCCGCAGGAAGCAGAAAAAAAAGCTTCTGGCTTTTTTCACGAGATGCGACACAAGAATGTCTGACGCAGGTCGTATGGTCTTTACCTCACAAATATTTCATTACCAACAAGGTTAAGGAGGTGTCCTTTAAACTGTTACACCGTTTTTACCCAGTCAATTTTTATTTAAGTAACATGCTCCCTGAAATAGATCCACTTTGCTGCTCCTGTATTGCTGTAGATTAATCTACCCCTCTCCTTTTTTGGGAATGTGTCCACGCTGTAGTATTTTGGAGAAAATGTTGTTTGTTTAACTAGCTTTTCTTTGCTTTATAAAGACGTTTTATTTGGATTTCACAGTTTTGATAACTTAAGTTAATATTTTCTGATTAATCTGTTTATTTTTCTTGCCAAGTTATTTTTATACATAACTGTAAATTTATGTCTATAAAGCCCCTATTTGCACTTTTTTTGTAAAGACTTAAAATATTATTTAAATACTCTTTGTACCTCAAACAACTCCAAAGCATTGAAAACCATTGCACTCTGTAATGAATATAATGTCTTGCCATTATTGTAAAATATATCTGTAGTACTGTGTACTATGTATACCTTTGTTTTGTTTCTAAAAAATAAAAAATGTCTGACGCAGGTGTACATTGACGGGTCCTTAAACAAGCCCTCATAATAAATTTCCAACTGATTGACAAATTCACTTTTGAAATGGATTGCAGTGAACTGAAATCCAATGATTGAGTTATGATCAATAATATGGTAGTAAACAATACATTGTATTCTAAAGCTGCTTTTTGAATTGTCTTATTTATCATTATCTCTTCTGCCACAAGAATGTAATGCATTTTAATTATCTGAATATTTTTAATTTTATATATATATATATATATAAATAAATAAATTATATTAAAAGATAACTATGTATAATTATTTCATCATTATATATTGAATTATTGTTATATGAGGAGCTTTCTAAAGCAAATATTTGTATGTGCGATTAATTAACCGGGACACAATGTAATTCATTCGGTTAAATATTTTAATTGATTGACAGCCCTAGTATTTATAAGTCCTCTTTCTGCTGGACAGAGTGGGGGAGATTAACACGCTCTGTAACTTATATGAGAGTGGAGTGTTGAGATCCTTTGAAAATATGGTTCAACATTTTGGGATTCCCAGGTCTTAATTCTTTAGGTATTTACAACTGCGCCACCTGCTCTGTACTATTTTTGGGTGTAGCATACACCCCCCCTACTGCTTTTGTGATGAGGTATCAGTGTATTGCTGATTCAGAGTCTGGGGGACGGAGCTTCAACTTCTCTCAAGAGATTATGGGAGAAAGATTATACTTGGTATTGGAGGAGGGATTGTGTGGTAAGTTTCAAAAAAACATTAAGTCTGCATCTAGAGATGAGGTGTGCGCCTTATGCAATTTAAGATTTTACATCGATTCTATTGGACCCCCTCTAGACTGTATAGTCTTGGTCTTAAAGACACACCCACCTGCGATGCCAATCAGAAGATGGGGTCACAACTCATGTTATTTGGAGGTGTGTTAAGATCCAAGAATTTTGGTTGAGGGTTCAGAGTTCTATAAGTGACGTATTGGGCACTCAAATAAAATGTTGCCCCAGACTCTGTATTTTAGGCTATGGGGTGGTCATAAATATAGGGTATCAATACATAAGAAATTGGGTCCTAGCCAGTGTTATGATCGGTAGACAGATTATTATGAGGGGATGGAAGTCCGCTGGTGTGCCCTCATTTCGGAGATGGGCAGGGTGGTGGCAGTTGAGCAGATGTCAGATAGAAGGCTAGACAACCTGGAGGTGTTTAATAAGAATTGGGGCAGCTATTTGACCTTTTTGGAAGGCTCTCGAGAAGGGGCAGTGGAAAGGGATTTATAAATGTATACATTTTTAAATGTGTGAGATTATTATAATTTGTTTTCTGCACTTTGGCTTTGACCATTAGGATGTTTGTTGGGGATCAGGGTGGGGTTGGGAATAATGGGGGTTAAAAGTTGATTCTGTGCATATATGTTTTTCTTTTCCGTTTCATTTGTTGGAATCAATAAAAAGTGTTAATTGGAATAAGGAATGTACATTTCATTATTATTAATTGCCAATAATTTATGGAAAAAATATATAAACAGATGACTGACCTGCTTGTTTAGTGGTCTGAATAAACACTCTCTCCAGGTGACCAAAGCAAGCTGTGAAGGAAACACCTTATTAGAATACTGTTCCCCACAGATTAAGCAATAAACCACAAGCTTTGTTTTATAAAATGTAATCTTTTTTTTAAAAACAACAATGATAAAACAAATGTTCAATAAACAATTTGATTTATCAATAATAAATTACCCAAAAAATAAATAGATAACTCTTTCACAAAGTAATATAGTTCATTATAGTTTAACATTTTGTAGCAACTTTTAGTATTAACATATAACTCAACCGATGTGCATCACAGGTGTGCTTATATCATCTATTTTACAACAGCTTTCAATGTGGCTCATCCAATCAAAAAAATATTTTTTGTAAATAAGCATCAAATATGGCTAAACTAAACAAAAAATATAATCAATTATCAGAGTCTTATGAACATAACATGGGGAAATGTAGAACAGGGACCCATGACTCGGATGAGTGCGGTTTCTCTTACGGAGTAGATTTCATAAATTCCTTTTCGTCCCTCATCGCACTCTCGGCGCACCCAATGTCTGTTGAGATAAGCACAGATCCCATTTAACACTTTACTGGAGAAGCGATAGTCCTCCCACTGCTGCGTGTAGAACTTCAAAACACTCTCATCCATCAGGTCCTCTCCATCCTGCCAGCCACAGACAGGTGGGAGAGAGAAAGAGGAGAAGAGGTGAGGGAGAGGTCTGCTGATCATTAAAGTGTGGCAAGAACAACTCCAAATCAAGCCACCTCACACCCAACTACGAACTCAAATCTATAATTATTTTTATATTATAAATATATACCACCTGCTCAAATGTATACCGTTCGTCTGTCGTTTAAAAAAAAAAAAGGACAATATAGAATTGTACTTAAATTGAAATTAGGCATCAAAACTTTATAGTTTGTAAAGATATTTAATTGAAAATCAAGCACTTTTCCAGCACAGTATGGCCATAAATATATTGCACATTTTTAAAAGCACACTCACTATAGGCCATTACCTTGAGAAGGTTTGTCAGGTAGTTCCTCAGAAATTCCTTTAGTCTTTTGTAAAGTTCTAGTCCAACAAACTGAGCCCCCCCAGC